>NC_083717.1:18317328-18559828 GCF_028564815.1 Eubalaena glacialis | reverse complement strand
ACCGCAACTAGAGAAAGCCCGCACGCAGCAAAGAAGACCCAACACAGCCAAAAAAAAAAAAAAAAAAAAACCTGTTAAGTGAAATTGAGGTCTGTTTTGTGGGTGTGTGCACATATGCATGTATATGTTATGTGGATACATCTCATGGGTTCTCGCGCAGTGTATACAAAGCTACCTACACATGTGGAAGCACTTTTTCAAGCCCCATCCTTGAGACCTCTTCCTCCCTACTTCCTTTATCATGGCATGCATAATTCCTTTGGTGGTAGCACTTTGTTCCTTTAAGACATCATGTTCTTAAATAGAAAGTAAATGTAAAAAAAAAAATGTATCATACATAAAAAAAATAAAAGGTATTACATATTGCACTATAAAAAAAGTAATAGCCCTTTTTCTAGGGAGAAGAGCTTAAAATACTACAAAGATATTACAGAAGGAAGGCACGTATCTTTGCTTAGCATTGATTCTCCAGGGAAATCTACTCATTTAAGTGTCATTGAGGGAGGAATGCTTGAATCATTTTATGCAACTTGGTAGGAGAAAAGTGCCATTATTTGCCTCTGGAAATCTCCTAGGAATTTTATAATTTGGCTATATTTCTAAAATGCTTCACTGATCATTTTCTTAGAGTTAAAGAATAATAAATCCTAATTGTTTAGTTTTAAACTACCCTAGATACTAAGATATGTGTGTAACTCTTTTTTTAATGTTTGAAAAATTATAAATCCAAATTAGGATTCTTTTTTCACTAAGGCCAGATACTTGAATACATTTGTGCCTTTAAAAAAAAAAGATTGGTTGAATCTTATGCCCAAATAGTGTAATCTCTTCTATGATGAGCTCTATGTAAAAAAAGTATATTAATTATCTTATTTATATAATTTATCCATTGCAGTATAAAAATTATCCCCAAACATAAAGGCTTAAAACCCTGGATGCTTATTAACTCATCGTTTGTGGGGGGCAGGACTTACAGTGTGGCTAGGCTGGGTTTTTGGCTCATCTCTTATGGGGCTGCGGTCATCTGAAGGCGAGAGTGGGGTTGGGGAACCTGCTGAGGTTCACTCACGTGGCTGTCGGCAGGAGGCTTCAGTTCCTCACCATAGCGAGTGAGCACCTAATACAGGAGCCACCTGCTTTTTATAACCTAATTTGGAAGTGACAGGCCCTCACTTCTGCTATATTCTCTTCATTAAAAGTAGATCACGGGGAAGCGATCACACAGGGGCCTGACAACTAGGAGGTGAAGATCACGGTGGGGGGGCGGGGGGCAGTTTGGAGGCTGCCTCCTGCATTACGTTTACTTACATAATATACAGTTTGCTGGAGCCTGGAATTACAGTGAACTTGTTGAAACCTGAATACCTCATGGCAACGTGAAAGATTTTGATGGGTAAAGTTCTGTTTCTGAAAATGAATAAAGAAATCTCCAAGGAAAATGAAGGATTTTTAAAATTCATAAATGTTCTAAGCAGAAGGCTCAGTGGTGTACGCAGAGCTTCTCACTATATTAAAACATTACACCTTAAGACTCTTTTATTTCATATGTGAACTAAGTGACTTGGGAGTTGCCACTGGGGGTGACCTTTCATTCAGTAATCCTCTCTAATATTAGTTTTTAACCTCAGCCTTATTATGCGGACTGAAATCTGTGTGCTTTAACATGTTGTTTGCTCAAAAGAATTTTGCCTTGGTTTTGGGTGAGGAGTGATATTGGCTGGCTTAAATCAACTCTCTCAATTCTATTTTTAGACTGATACTTTTTCTTTACCCTTTTTTCACTTGCTTTAACTTGGAATGTTTGATCGCTAAGTGTATCATCATTAAATGAAATGTTTGAGGCAGAAGGTTCTAGAAGTTTATTTTCCCTTTTTGCTGAGGTGCTGAATAGATGACAGTCTCTTGTGGAAATAACCTGGATGATTCTAACCAATGATGTGATGTTTTCCTTAAGCAGGGCCACTTGTGAAACACCTCTCAAGAGTACATTGTATCTACTATTAAGTTTATTAATTGTAGACACTTAATATTTATTGGTTACATTTATACTTAGCTTTTCTTTGGAGGTGATAGGGCCAGTTAGGTCCTAAGTTTAGAGACTTGACAGTGTGACTAAAATCCACTGCCAAAGCCTTGCTGTTCTTTTCTGTGCAGTAGTATATTTCTTTGGTTTCCTGTTTCTGGTCTCAGTATTGAGTCTTGATTAATGGAAGCAGTAATAAAGTATTTTCTCTTCGTTTATTTCAGTTCTCACTTATCTTCAGTGCCTCTGATTCCATAGCTTTTCTTTTTCCCTTTCTGCTCTTCTTGGGCAGCAGTGAGTGGATATCCAAAAGCATCCTTAATGTATCCTTTGTTTACATAACCTATTCTGTCTGACACAGAATTGAGTCTGTCATGACTCAATTTTGCTGTTTTTGTCACGCCTATTATACAATGGGGGATTTCCAGTGTTGTTAAGCCCTCCTTGTCACCAGAGTCCAAGGTGTGCCTTTCAGGGGGCGGGGCTAGAACTCTCCAGGTCTTGCATTTTGGGTGGGAGCTGTTCTTAGGGATTTTTTTCTTCTGTGAATGAGTAACAGTGAAATTAATCCAAGCTCAGGGCTTAAATTAAAACACATTTACATATTTTACACTGTAAGTTGAAGGTCCCTATACTTAGCTGCCCCAATGACAAAATGATTCATCATTAGGTATAGTTCTGCAGAGAGCATGGCATGACAGAGGAGAAAGGAAATTGCAGGTTCAACAGTGACCCTGATTGAAATTCACTTGGCTTCTCTAATGTCCTTTGTTTCAAAACGACTCTCCTGCAGTTGAGCGTGAGATGCAGTGCAGTGTGGTGGGGAGACTTAGGAATGATGTTCTGTCACTTCCCAGCTTCAGTACTTGGAAAAATTACTTAAACTCTCTGAACTTGGGTTTCCTCATCTGTAAAATGAGGAGAATGCCAATTTCCTTGAGAGATTTGCTGGAGGTTCATAAGAATGTATGAAATAACATCTAGCACAGTGCGTGGTAATTGGTGGGTATTCCAAAACAGTTGGTGGGATTTTAAAACTCTTTTCCTTTATTCAGCTGACATTTCCTAGCCTGGCTCCTCCTGCATCAATGCTAAGGCTAAGACCTGGGTTGTGTGAGGTTTTGTTAAAGTGGCCCATGTAGATGATGGTAATGTGTCCAGCATGGTCTAGGCAGCTGCTGGATGACAGAGAAACACTGAGTGCTAACAGAGGCGGGGGGTGGGGGTGGGGAACAGATGCGATTTAGGAGTAAAGAGCAAGGTGGGCTCGTACTGAGTTGACAGTAAGGAGTCAGTTTAGGAAATTAGATTTCATGCCTAAAAACTTCATGTGTAAAAAGGTGGCTTTGCCTTAAAAGAGAATTTTAGAACATCTTTGTGAAGCACCAGCAGCGAAGCCCTCCAGGTGTAAGGGCAAAATGAGGCATCGCATGTTGGGTATTTTACAGCAGTTGTCAGAAAAACGTGTCCCTTACGAGGGTAAGTGGGGACCAGAACCTTGGGCATGGTCTTAGTTTGTCCAGGGGAATTCGCAGTGGTTTTTAGGATATATTGTGTAAGAAAACAGATTGTTCCAGAGTCTCAGTGAGTGGATAAGAAGATAGGCGATAATGGGGAGGTCCCTGAGCTCACAGCTTCTGTGAATTTCCTTAACCAGATACTGTGGTATGAGGATGCATTCTTTTTTTTTTTTTTTTTTTTTTTTTAGTTTAGACTGTTGTTCAGTTAGGAAGTTCTGTCACGATCTCTATATTTGAATCTATCATGCAAACATTCTGGAAATACATATTTTTGAAGTGATAAAGGTTTTTAATGTAAATGAAGGCTCAAAAGTAAAGAAAAGGATTCAAAATGGCATCGTAGACTTCCAAAATGGCTTTGGATCAGAAGGAAAACAAAACAAAACAAAAACCCCTAACATTGTGCACTACAAAGGAGTCAAAGGGAAATTTTCTTTCACAAATATTCAAGAAATCATGTCATTTATCTTGTTTAAAAGCCTCCTTTTGGGAGAACAGGCAGTACCTTTTTGTGACTTGAGTCTAAAACCTGAAACTAAGATTTATGCAGAAAGGCAAGTAGAAGAATAAAATTTCAAGAGGAGGATGGATTAGCAATGTACTCATCTATCTTCAACCTGACAGTCCTCTAGAAACTAGGAGCTTTGCACTGTAAACAGTTTATTGGTTCAAAAGGACAGAAATCGTCTGTAAGAAGGTGAAGGAGGGGGAGGGGAAGAAGGCGGGGAAAGAGTACTGCTTTCCTGCCCAGGGCTGTCAATCCAGATAGGACTCCCGTCTCTCTGCTGGTTTTACTTGACATCTTGTGAGTCAGCTGCTCCCCTGTGAGCCCTCGACAGTGACCTTGGTCATTTTCTCCATCACGGGGAAGCTCTCCACTCCCAGCCCTAGAGCAAGAGGGGCCAGTGAGCACAATTCTCACTGTTCCCTTTGAGGCAGGTAAACACAGCCTGTCTTGAATCTTGAGATTAGTGACTATTTGATCCTGTTGATCTGTCATCATTTTCTCTGTTCTGTGATTAGTTGATCATCGCGGAAAGGGAAAGCTGGAAAAAAGCATGTTGTACATGGTTAGGGTGGGATGTTTTCTTTTTCCCATCCCTCACCTCAGTTCTCACTTTAACGACCATTCTTTGATCATCCACATCCTTGAGGAGAGACTATTCTTAGGAGGCATTTGATTAGAAAACTGCTAAGAAGTGGCTGCAGATGCTGACCGTGGAAGCTTGCTTAGGTTGTTGTTAGTACCTAAGATGCAGGTCTGGATCACAGTAGCATGGAGCCCAGACAGACCCTGACTAAGACCTCATGAGTGGCCAGTTGAGCCTCAAGAAGGGAGGGCTCCCTATGGAGGGTGTGTCCTTGCACCTGGGCTCGTGCTACACCCAACAGTTCTTGGTGGAGCTGTCAGTCCCTCCTTTGCCCATGAAAACGTTTGTCTTTGGCTCACTCCACTTGTTCTAAGGCCCTTGGAAAATGACAATAGCACCTTGATCGAAATCCTCAATTTGGTCATAAACTTGGGGGATTTCTGGCATGTGGTCCTGCATCTGTGCAGTCAGCCCATATTCTCACCACTACTGACGTCTGTGTTGTTGGTTGAGGTGTCTCTTCCTGTTATTAGCTACTCACAAAGGCCATTTGTTAAAAGGGGGAAGGTTATTTCTACGAAAATTATTTGTGATGAGATGTCCCTATGTGTGTACTTTAGCTCAGGGGATTGTCTGTCATCTGATGCAGTCTGAAATAAGTTTTGGAAGTTGGCAGGGTTTCAGGTTAGCCTGTATAATTTGTTCAGAGAAGTCTAGAATTTATAGATGTTAGTTGAAGATGGAAAAAGAAAGTCTGCCTGATTTTGGAATCAGTGACTTTTAACAAGTGTACGTATGCTATGAAAAGGACAGATTCATTGGAACAAAATATTCCTTATTGCTAATAAAGTATTTGAAGATGTCATGTATAGCCATATGGATGCATAGAAAGTAGGTAAATATAAAATATTGTCCTTGTTTTCGAGGAACTTGCTTATTTTGAGAGGTAAGGGATGAGATACAAGTTGTCACCTAAGGCAGGGGTTATAGAAATAGCCACTGTGCCTTGGAAGAGTTTTTATTGGTGCTGTGAACAGATGCTTGTATATTTCTCAATAAGTCAGTGATTCAGCAACATTAAAAAAAATCTATATGCTGTCTGACCTATGACAACTATTTTTTGTTTTCCTCACAATTTCCTAAAAACCACTTTACCTTATGTTATTCAGGGGAAGCCACTTTTGAAGTGGCTTCATTATAAGCAGGGCCATCTGTTTTGTTAACGTGTCGTAAGCCTGACAAGCACACCTATTTTCTAACATATGCTAGATGAGAAGTATCTGCCCCTTTTTGGCTTTGAGTTAGTTTTTTCTCCCTGTGCTTCCGCCATGCACTTTGAGGTTGATTTTGTGCCTCCCTTGCCCACAGTGCGCTCACCTGTCTATGATTCTCTGCTTCTCCACGGGCTGGATTGGCCAGTCTAGAGATAGAAGAGGATTTGAAGCAAACGTCCTCTTGGATTTTGTTAGCCAGGCATTTGAAAGTTCAGAGTTCACAGCACTCTCTGCCATGCCCCGTGGGGACGGGCTGCCCAAAGGATGTTCCCTCTTCTCTAGGAGTTTTCTGAAGTCTCGGGAACCGGGCTCAGACACTAGCCCTGGAAAGCAAGTGGCGGCTTGGAGGAGGGAGGGTTAAATAATCTTGTTTTCGGTGAACACTTCCACCAAGTAATTCAGCCCAGGTCAGTCGAGGATTTCGTAGGTTGGAAACTAAAATGCCCACATGCTTTAAACAAATGCTTTAACCATGTTCAGTGGAGCTTACATTTTGTGGTGTGGAATCACTGCTGTGTATACTTCATTCAGGTGGGTTAAGACTGAAGGGAGGGGAAGGAGAAGAAAACTTATTACTAAATTAATGAGAATCAAAACATTTCCTTTCACGCTTTCCATCTTGGTCGAAAACTTTGCTTCCAATCCTCTGCTAAAAATTATGCATTCTCTGACTGGTATCCTATTACAACTATTGTAAGTAGCTAAATATTTACTTTTATCCCGATTGGTATTTTGATAGGCAGCAGTAAACCCTACAATTGCATTATTTAACCAGAGCGCGAGTTACTTTCTGTGTTACCTTCCACGCCACGTGGTAAGGTCTCAGGAATATTTGTGCCTTTGGCATTTTAAATTACTGCATTCACAGCTTCACTTGCAGTGATCTGGCCTTACGTGGGGGGGGAATTAGAGGTAAAGTCAGTTGGTGTGTCAGGCAGATGTGGCACCCCGTGGTTCACGGTTGGCACCAATACACCTGTTCTTCGAGGTTTGCCTGGAGCTTGGCTGCCAGCTTCCCCAAGGGTGCCCTGCAGTCTTGGTTAGTTTTTCCATTTGTCAGTCCAAGCGTCCTTGGGTCGGGGATAGCGTGTCATCCAGTTCTGCTCCTCAGCTGGGTGTGGGCGAAGAGTAGAGGCTTCGTTTGTGCACACATCCAGCCGGGTCGGGTTCTGAGCACTGACCCCTGGGGTCCGAGCCAGCAAGGCCGAGGCTGCCAGGTGTGTCAGGAGGGATTTACCTGCTGCTCTGTTTCTTTTCTTCCATTCTGACCACTCGTGATGGGACATCTGGAGAAATCGGTAGTGGTAGAAGAAGAAAGCATTTCCACTCTGACTTTGAGACCAGTCTCTGTTAGTATTCGGTTTAGTAATGATAGGCTTCCTTGGAACGAAACCTTTTGGCATCGTGTCCTCAGACAGCCACTGGCCGTGCACATGGGGCGCACGGCCGCACATCAGAGCCCTGTCCTTTACCGAATACCAGTCTTTTCAGGTTTAGTTGTGTGACAGGTGACAGCATCCCACTGCCAATTAAGGACAGGTGTCTGTTGTAAGTCAGATCTGCCTCTTGCATTTTGTTTGGCTATTTTGTAAAGAGATTCCACTGAATTGAGAGACAGAAGTATTTGAGGTCAGTGATAACACTTGACCTCATAAAACACTGTGAAGTGGTCTTCATATCAATCAGCTCTGACTTAGCTTCAGTATAAATACTTTAAAGTATAAATACCATATATATATATATTTTTTCAAGACTTTCTTAGCTTTTGCTATGGTTTCAGGGGCATTTAAATGACTTCTTAAAAGTTTATCCCATAAATAATATAAAGTGCTGCTTTCTGTTAGTGGAGCTGCCAGGTCGGGAATGCTGTCTGCACAAGCTGACGTGAATACCTTATTTTCAAGTTGTCCCATTGAGTTTTGAACGGGGGATAGGAAGGAGATGGCCTTTATCATATACTTCTTCTGTGATTAGCAGATGGGTTGTTCTCTCCTGGTTAAGCTTGTCTCCACTAGTACTTTCTAGTTTACGGGCACCTTAGAAGCTGGGTTTTTCTTGTCCCACAGAAAAATCTCCCACAAAAATAAATTGTTATTCTCTAAGGAAATATGACTGCCTTTTAGTTTACTGGGAAAAGCATTAGATTAATGAGTTAGGAGAACTGCGTGTCTCAGATGCGTAGCCAACTCGACCTCCCTGTCTCACAAGCACTCAGTAACTTACTCCGCGGAGTTGAGGGGCTCTTGCTGTCTTAACCCTAGTCCTCATCAGCACAGCAATTGTTTCCTTTCTGTGGGTAATTAGGTGCCAGGTACTAGGCTGAGTATTTTTATGCGTTTAATACTTAGAGCAGCTCATTGAGGAATTCCTCCTCATCTTGCAGATGAAGTTGTGTAAGCAACTTCCCCAAGCTCATGTGAACAGTGCCTGGAAGTGAGGGCTTTGAACCCGGTTTTGTCTGATGGCAATGCCTGTACTTCTCTGTGTGCCTCCCACCCCGAATTTACAGTACAAAAGAGTATAAATAGGAAAAGAAAAATGTTTCTTATCTCACTTCCAAGAATAATCCAAATGGACATAGTGTATAAACATTTAGACAACTTAATCAGTACAAA
Source organism: Eubalaena glacialis (assembly GCF_028564815.1). Lineage (NCBI taxonomy): Eukaryota > Metazoa > Chordata > Mammalia > Artiodactyla > Balaenidae > Eubalaena > Eubalaena glacialis. The sequence goes on along the minus strand of NC_083717.1, from coordinate 18,551,305 downwards.
CAAGAAATAAAGGCTCCTGCCCCAGCTCCTCACCTCCAAATGTAAACACGTTAATTGTGGCTTCTGCACAGCCTTCCAGTTTTCTAGGCTTTTAGGTAGGGGTGTGTGTGTGCACATATGCTTGTGTGTGTGTGTGTGTGTGGGTGTGTGATGGTTTGGTAATACTAGAAGTATGCCTGTTGCTTTCTAGAAGTGGAATTGCTGAGCCATTTTTCTTTTCATAATCACTCCTTTTTGCTTTTGCTTTTATCTTCCATAAATTAAGATATGTTTGACTCTCTTTCTGTATTCTTTATCTATTCTGTTTATTTTTTTCTCCTTTTCTCTCCTCAGTCCCAAACTGTTTTTAATCCTGATAAGGCACCTCCACATTACATTTTGTTTTCATAATTTTTCTGAATTTTTCCGTGTTTATTTTTCAAGATTATAACTTTAGTCTCATTTTGCCAAAGCTGACCCATTCCACAGAAACAAAACAAATAGAAGTCTGTTAATATTGTAATTGAGAATGCATTGTAATTATCAGTTCCTTCATGGAGGGAATTGACATCTTTATCAATAGTTAAATCTAACCCCCCAGAATTTCAAGAATATATATAATTTCCCTTTTACTTAAGTCTTTTTTTGATCACTTTTTAGAGTTCTAAATACGTGTAAGTCCAATACATTATATTGTTTCCTAAGTAGTAAACCCTCTTGATTGCTATTGTCAACTTTTTCTCATATTTTTAAAGTGGCTATAGTTTACATATAGGGAAGCAATTATTGTGTTTAATTTTCATAACATTTATGAATTATTTTTTATAATAATTCAAGTTATTCTTTTGGATTTTTCAGGTATATAATTTTATCATATGCAAATCATGATAATTTTGCCTCCTTTTCTGTATTCATAGCAAATACTGACTTCTCTGTTTAGTTGCCTGGCTAGCACTTCCAGAGTAATGTTAAATGAGAGTAGTGTTAATTAGCATCCAGCCAACTATCTGCCAGACGACTGGTGTTTTTGGTATAAAAGCTATCAAGGTCTACCATAAAGACACGTGACTGTTAAATTTATAAATGTGGAAAGAGATAAAGTAAATTGAAAGCAAAGGTACATGGGGGAGGTAAGAGACTCGGACTAGACTTTGAGGAGTAAATAACGAGAAAATCTAAGGGAAGAAAAGTAAGGTCAGTCCAAGTGGAAGGGCTGCACCCAGTGCTGTGCTGAGTCGGCCAGCGTTTCGTAACCAGCTGTGCATCAAGGCACCGTTTCTGTCTGACGGATGCTCTGAAGGTGACATCCTTTCATGAAGCGCCTGAGACAGAGGGGCGGCTCCATAAATGTCTGTGAAGGGGTAAACGGAGGGAAGGGAAGGTGGGAGGAGAAGGAGAGGCTGCTGCTTGGAGGTGGAAGAGTTGGATGTAGGTGAACCATCCCCGATGGGGTCGGAGCACATGGCCCTGTTTGTCGCGTGGGGCTTTGCGGAGGCGCCTGGAGCGGATGCAGCGTGGAGGGCTCCTCGTGGCTGAGATTGGGTGGCAGCCCCCGGTGGGCTGGCTGGTGTCGGCTCCTGCGCCCACATTTTCTCGGCGTTCCGTGCTGTGAAGACAGGACAGAGGATGGTCCAGGTGCTGCCCCGACCCCGTGCCTGCACTCCATCCTGCGCTAGGATGGCTGGTGTTAGGTCTCCTGGGTCAGAGAGCAGTGAGCACGAGGTTGAGCTCTTCCGTCCACCCCGGGGAACCGGCAAGGGCACAGGGTGTTGGAGTGGGTGGGTAGCCAGCCAGGCAGTCCCAGGGTCTGCTGCAGAGCCGTCCTGTAAGAGCGGCTCCTGTAACTATTGTGAACCCTTCTCAGCATCTTTCAGGAGCGGCTTTTCAGTCACTGTTAGTCATGGGCCCTTTGATTAAATGAACTCTTTTGAGGAGGGAGCCCAGTAGGGTGAACATACAGTGAAAAGACTGCTTTGGGTTCGGGGAAGAGGGCAGGGAAGAGCTGAGACCATCTGTCTGGGACGCAGTTTGAGGGCATTGGGCCGGGTCTCCAGGATGCTGCCTGAAGCTCAGCAAATATCAGTGGACTTGTGACCTGATAATATTCACTTTTGGTCGAGTGGCGGAGAAGGTTAGCACTATGTAAAGTCATAGCTCCCAGTGTTTGCTTTTACGTTGTTTAAGGATGAGACATTTGACTTCCATGGTTTAAAAATAAATTACGTTTTCAGTATTCTGACAACAGTATTTAAGAACAGATTTTTCTTTTTTAATTTAATTTTTTGGCCGTGTGGCCTGTGGGATCCCAGTGTTCTGGGACAGACACTGGTGTTTATTGCCGGGCTATATCACAGTCTAGGGGTTTTGTATACGTTATTTGATTAAATCCTCACACTGATTCTATGATGTACGCGATGTTATCCCCAATTAAAAATTTTTTTAATTTATTTTATTTATTTTTGGCTGCATTGGGTCTTCATTGCTGCGCACGGGCTTTCTCTGGTTGCAGCGAGCGGGGGCTACTCTTCGTTGCGGTGCGCGGGCTTCTCATTGCGGTGGCTTCTCTTGTTGCGGAGCACGGGCTCTAGGCACGTGGGCTTCAGTAGTTGTGGCACGTGGGCTCAGTAGTTGTGGCTCGCGGGCTCCAGAGCGCAGGCTCTGTAGTTGTGGCGCACGGGCTTAGTTGCTCTGCAGCGTGCAGGATCTTCCCGGACCAGGGCTCGAACCTGTGTCCCCTGCATTGGCAGGGGGATTCTTAACCACTGCGCCACCAGGGAAGCCCGATATTATCCCCATTTTGATAGAAGATGAAATTGAAGTGTGGTGGGGTTAAGTAGTTTGCACCATCTCTCAGAGCCTGTGGGTGAGAGTCAGGATTGGAACCCAGGAATGTCTGACTGGAGCTCCTGGCTGGGATGGGGGCAGTCAGGTCTCTGGCCTGTGAGGTGATGTGACCACTTACTGCAAAGCACACTTTGTAGGGGGGCTGCTGGCATTGAGGTGAAGGGGGAGCCTGGGATTTCTCCCTAGTCTGAGAATTCAAGGTTCTGTTACCTGTTCCCCTGAGATTCTGTATGCTAAAGGTAACATGTATGAGAGCTTCTCAGAGGAATTATGGCCCACACGTGATCACTCAGCCTGCGCTATGAAAAGCAGCTTCAGGAGACTTCTGTGTTGCAACTTGCAGATCTTTGTAAAATGGGAATATCTGCTAATTCCAAAGTGATTTAAAAAAAATAAAACAATAATGCATTTTATAGTTATTTCTTATAATGGGAAACAAAAGGGAGAAACTTTGGCAATTGAAGAAAAATGTATTGGTCACCTGATGGTCATACTGGGACAGAGAGAGCACTTGTGGCTGTTAGTGATAAATACCCGACATTTGCAAACTATTGGGCATTTTGCTGGCATATTACAAAACTGTAGTCTGCTTTTTTAAAAGTTGCAAAGCATCAGTTCTCTAGTTTTTGAACTAAAAGAGTCATATGGAGTGGTCATTAAACATGAGTACCAGTAGGTTAAAACATTAGAGATGTGTGAAAAAAGTTAAATTTTTAACAGTTGCACGTATGCATTTCCAAGGCTGTTCCTTCTGGAACAGGGCAAATATTTCTGTTAGACGTTCTATTGTATTAGAGAGTATTATTTTTGTTACTGCTCTCATTTTGATTCTTGAAGAGTAATAATCCTGAGAGGACAAATGAGGAGAGCTTTTTGCATAGAAAAATTTAAAAGTTAATAAGTATCATGCAATTATCAATACATATTAACAATTTTAAAGATGTAGAGAAAGAAGGCGTGTCGATTGCCAAGTCTCCTTGGATTGAAGCCCTGGGTGGGCCTGGGATGCCTGGGTTCTGGTCCCAGCCTTTCCACTAACAGTCAGTGGGCCCAGAGTGTGTGTATTCATTTCTGGAATTTACGCCTTTAACTCTCATTTTCTTATTTGCACCATGGTGAGTTTGGTGTCTTGGTTACCACTGTTGATTTTCAGGACAGAGAAGGTGCCTGGGAGGATGCAAAGGTCCTTCTCACCTCTGCTTCCTCCAGCTGACTCTCCTCCCACCTGGAAGTGAAGGACTTCGGGGGGCAGGTTGCCCTCGACAGAGGGTTGACCTGAAGCAGCAAATGCCCCAAGCGGCTGGGTCTCTAACCTGAGGCCTGAGCTCCTGCCTGTGTGCTAATTTCCTGAAGCCCACTGACCCGCTTCTGATCCCTGGGGGGAACAGTGTGGCCTGCAATTATGATGAACATTTGGAGGGAAGTTTCTAAACTCTCCTCAAATGATCCTGTTTTTATTTAAAGTTTTGGCATTTTATTCATCATGGATTTTTGGCATTAATTTTGATATTTTTCAAAACTTGCATTAAAGTGTTTATGAGATTCTGGCCCCTGCTTAAATTTTGTCTCATAGGCAAGTCCCCCTTGTCTCACCCCAGTCCTGGCCCTGCTTTAGTCATTGCCTTGTAAAGACTACAGTTCTTTGTTGTTTGTCATAGAGAGCGGTTATCAAAGCCAGGTAATTTGGAGGTTTAAACAAGAGATTCCAGTGATATGCTGGTAAACAGATGCCTGTTTATGCCAACTTAGTTGGTGGCTGGGCAATAGCAGTTGCAAAAACCTGAGGTAAAGATACAGAGTGAAGTAAGTCAGAAAGAGAAAAACAAATACCGTATGCTAACACATATATATGGAATCTAAAAAAAAAAAAAAAAAGGGTCATGAAGAACCTAGGGGCAAGATGGGAATAAAGATGCAGACCTACTAGAGAATGGACTTGAGGATACGGGGAGGGGGAAGGGTAAGCTGGGACAAAGTGAGAGAGTGGCATGGACATATATACACTACCAAACGTAAAATAGATAGCTAGTGGGAAGCAGCTGCATAGCACAGGGAGATCAGCTCGTGCTTTGTGACCACCTAGAGGGGTGGGATAGGGAGGGTGGGTGGGAGGGAGACGCAAGAGGGAAGAGATATGGGGACATATGTATACGTTTAGCTGATTCACTTTGTTATACAGCAGAAACTAACACACCATTGTAAAGCAATTATACTCCAATAAAGATGTTTAAAAAAAATAAAAATAAAACCCTTGCAATTTTTCAAGTGAAAAAAAAAAAAAGAGCTGTAAGGCGGGCTGTGGTCAAGGTGCCAGTCTCTCCCCTTAGGGGTGAAAAGAAACCTTTTAGTCTTTCAATCCTGGAAGGTGAAGATAAACAGCCAAATATTGGATTAACTTAAAAAACTTTATTACTTTTGAGATGGTAAATGTAATGTCCCTGCTACTGAATTCCTCTTAACGAACTTTTTTTTAAAACTGGGACTTCTCGCGGTAAATATGTTAAGATTTACACAGATAATGCAAATCTTCCCCCAAGGTGAGTAATGTTAGGAGAAACAGAGCCACCTGGCTTGTTGCCTTTAACTGTAAAATTAAGCTGTTGTGCTATTTATTATCATTTCTGAGTGATACCATGGGGGGTGGTCCTTAGAGCAAATGCGATGCAGGAGTGGGGCTTGCGGTGACAGTCTGGGTCCCTGGGATTGCTGTGCTCTGTCTGTCACCAGGCTCGCCCAGGCCTGGCTGTTTGTTGCTGCTTGCACAGGCTCAGAGTGTCTGGGGATCTCTTCGACTAGCAGAGACATGCTTCTACTCGGAGCAGTCTTGCAGGCGGCCCTGAGTGCCAGGTGCCCCGCGCTGCTCTGTAAGGCAGGGAAGGGCCGCAGTGGGAGGGCCTGCCTTGCCCTCCCCCCCTGCCCCCATCGTGGGGGGATGCAGAGCCATCCCGGGCAGTCCTGTGGCTTGCCAGCCCTCAGGCCAGCTCTGTTTTCCTCTTCCCTCAAACCGTGGCATTGACTTCTGAGAGCTGAAATGCAGGATCAGTCTTCACGTTACCTGGAATAAGTCACTTCCTCTTCAGACAGTCCTTCCCAGTCAGTGCTGCCTGTAAAAATCCATCAGGGCTGGTGAGGGTGTCGGCGTGTTCAGAGGACGTGGGTTTTAGGTAGGGGAGAACGTGGCCGCTTCCCTTTGGCTCAGTGAGCTGCATCAACGGGCAGGAGATTTCAGGATCTGAAATTTAGAGTCGGTTCCAATCCATTTTGAAAGGCAAGTGTGAGGGGAGGCCCTCTGTGTGTGCTGATTAAGTTGGGGTCTTATCAGGGTCCATTTACCCTACATTCAGCTGTCTGTCCATCAGATCTATCTGAGAAGCTGGTCTGAGGCTGTGCCACCTCCTTCTCTGCGAGTTGACAAAGCTCTGTTGGGTCATTGGCTCTGAGCCATGTTGACGGGAGGACTGAAGTTGCTGACCAGACGTGTGGCTCTGGTTCCTTAGGAAACTGCTCACTCTAGAAGGCAGGAGCAGACAAGCACCGTGGCCTGGGTGGGGTTCTGTCTGGCCTCTGGTCCTTTCTGTGCATGTGCCCTGGAACCCAGACGTTCCCAGAGGTTTCCTGGTTGGGAGAAAGATATAGTGGAGAATAATGAGAAGATGATGATACAATTTAATTGAATGTCTAGTAAGGCCAGAGCACCCTCCTAGGCCTTCCCGCGTGAATTGGTAACCCCCTGAACTAGGTGTTACCTTTACATCGTACAAGCGGGAACTTTGGCATGGCTGTAGTGAGAAATGGAACCCGAGACCCTGTGGCTCCAAAGCCTTTGCTTCCAGCAAAGAGCCTGTGGAAGGAGCGCGAGGGCCACAGTTTCTGGGGTTGCAACGTGCCCATCCCTGTTGCTGGCTGTAGCTTTTTCACTCTGGACACATGGAGGCCAGCCTGCATGGTTTCCTTTCTTCTTTCAAAAATTGGTTTTTAAACATAACACATTTTTAAAGAGCAGCAAGCAGTACGGAAGTAAGGACTGACCCTCTTCTTGCCAGTTTCACTCCCTGGCTTGAGAAGCCTGCCCTGCCCAGGCAGCGAGGGGAGTGGGTGTTGGGCTGCGGGCGGGGTAGGGGGTGGGCTCAGTGCATCACCTGTGAGCTTCTCTGTGTTCTGAGGGCGAATTAGTGACCTCTGATCTGATGACACAGTTTTGCTCCTAACCTGCCAGGACATTTTAAGGCCAGGAAAACTGAAAAGAAGTGAGGAGCTTGGGCTGTAAGATGTGAGATGGAGACCACCGATGGGATGACACCATTCAGGGCAACCAGACCAGGAACCGGGAGTCGGAAGACCTGGGGGGGGTGGCAGGGGATCCAGTTAATCTCCTGGTTCTGGGGATGTCACGTGCCCTTTCATCCTCTCAAGGTTGTTATGGGGAGGTTGAGACAACAGAAGTAAAAACATCCTGAAAACTAAAAAGGCAATTCTTGTGCTGGGTGAAGAGAAGGAAATGTTTTATTTGCCTACTAGGTTTTGTCACTGAACCTGCTTGTAGGAGTTTGCCTTACTGTTACCTGTTTTAATGATTTTGTAAACTTTTATATTTCTCATGATTTTGAAATCTTAAGAAGTGTCCTGTGAGTTTACAAACAAAACCCAGTCATTATTTTTTGCACTGAAGCAAGCGTTTTATCACCATTGTTAGCTTCTCTTTCTTGTTCGTGCTTCATTGTGAAGTGGTGAGCGATTTCTCAGTGAAACGTACAGTGTGCTGATTCATACATGATGAGGGCTACTATTGTCCGGGAACCTTGCACCCCAGGGTAGTGAGGACCACATTGCACTGACCGGCACGGGCAGAGTTTCTGTGCTGCCTGTTGAATATGCCGTTTGGTTTCTGGTCCCTTGCAGATGGCAGCGCTTCTGTGCACAGGGGGCTGTCACTTCTGCAGAGATTTGGAGGCATGTTCATTCAAAGCTGTTAGAATTTTTGGTGTCCAAGGAAAATGACACAAGTGGAATTAGCTGTTTTTTTGGTCCATCAGAGATTTTCTTTTAAAATAAAAATAAATATTTGACTTGTGAAAACATAGCAATAGACTTTTCCATAGGAAACAACCTGTTTCTAAGTTTGGCATTTTATTGTGTTTGGAGATACGGTGTTGAGTAGACATTGGCCAATTGGTCTGTCCATCTGCAAAGAGAGCAGTCCCATTAAGCCATAGTACTCATTTTTGGGTAAAAAGTTCTGTGTAACTAAGTTCTATGCATTTATATTTAGGTATGTTCCATTAAAAGTTGAACTTAAGAGTCAGCGATTTGAGACCTCTCCAATGTTGTGCGCCCAGCAGATTATTGATATAGTGATGTTTCTGCATAAACAGACTTATAAAGTCAAGTTTCACATTTTAAACGTTTAAAATCACCATTGAATTAATTGATTTTAATTTTCTGTGAGGTCTGGATCTAAAAAAAAGATATATGCCCATTAATTTTTCTTGGTTCACAATCAAGATTCATCTTTGAGTCCCCAGGAGGAGAGGGGGAGGGGACAGAATTTGTTGTTCATAAAATATAAAAGAGGGTGGTGTGGGAGACATTTCGAAGCTTCGGAACAGATTGCCGTGAACATGGAGGAGACCTGGGAGATGGCGGGTGGGAGGAGGGGGTGTGTGAGATGGGGCGGGAGCCAAAAGAGCAGTCAGCTCTGAACACGCTTTTAACAGTCCTGCCAGGAACTGAGCATAAACCTCCGTTTTGTTGTAACTGCAAAGGTTATTGACAGAGGAAGTTATCTAGTGCCACTGCCACCGATTCGAAAGGCCGGTGACTTTGAGATACTTGGGTCATAAAAGAGGCCGAATCCTAATGGCACATTTGTTTATGGGGAGACCAGATCCACTGATACATATATATTTTTAACATTTTGCATTCAGAGCATCTGTGTCTGCTTGAATCAACTGCTATCTCAGGCATCTAGGGGAGCTCTTGGAGTCGTCTCCTGCCGCTCAGCTTGGAGCTTTTTCCAAGGACATGCGTCTGACTCCCAGCGCTGGTAGTCATCTGGGAAGGGGCCCCGCCTCCATTCCCTTTTGCACTGGTTTCTTATTTCCTTCCCTCCTCCTCTGGGGGTAGGTGGGGGGCCTGGCTCTCGCCAGCTGCCGTCTTTGTGTTTTCTCTCTTTAGCCAAAGCCCTCTGACATCCTTCTCCCTCCCCTTTGCCTCTTGTGAGCCTGTGGGAGGTGAACCCTAGTGGTTGTCTGTGCCCCTGCTGCTTCCACTGCTTGCCTTGTGTTACTTAACCGAACTCCAGATTTTGTTTGGTTTTCTCCAGTTTTTCCGTAAATGTCCTCTTTCTGTTCCATTATAGTTAGTTATCAACTGTATATTAATAAAAACTTACATTTCAATGTGTAGTAATTTTGTTTAAGTGGGGAGGGTGAGTTACCTTCTCCTGGCCATCATCTTTCCTTACTTCCTTTGGTAGATATTTCATTCAGATGTATCATTTATAGCCTTTCACTGAAGACCCCATTTGTACTTTTCTGGTTTTATGTTCTGTAATAGCGTGTTCTTTAAACACTTATTTACAAGTAAAATTAGCAATACTTTGTATGAAGTGTCAATAGGCTTCCCTCCATTTTAATGAGGTTTGAATACACAGTAGTTTTGATGTTCCATGGGGCTGATTAAAAGTGAGATTCTATCAATATTTTGTAATAACCTATAAGGGAAAAGAATCTGTAAAAGAATATATATATGTGTGTATATATATAACCGAATCACTGTGCTGTACACCTGAAACTAACATGAAATTGTAAATCAACTACACATTAATTTAAAAAAAAAGTGGGATTCTACTTGTATGACAGATGTATCTAGTACCAGCTTTTCTAGGGCCAGCGGTACTTGTCTAGCTGTCTAATAAAGGTATTTTCCTTAAAATTATAGATGCGTATATCATGTAGGATAGTTAGTCCAGTGTGGGAGGAGGGAGGGGAGTTTGTTTCTTAGTGGGTTAAAACTGGCATTAAAAAAAAAAAGAATTAAAAAGAAAATAGTTGAGGACATTGCATATAGTAAGACCCATAGCCTTTAGGAAAAGTTCAGAGTCTCTGCTTCTTCAACAAGACCCCCACACCTGGACTAGCCTTCCTCCTTCCTGGCTCTCAGCCCAGGTGCGTCCTGTGCCCCAGTTGCCTGGATGGCGTCTGTCCCAGGCTTCTGGACGTGGCACCCTGCTTGCCTGTGTTCCTGTTTTCTTAAATGTGCATCAGGCTGCCCTGCTGTAGTTTTGCCTCTCCAGATATAAGCTTGTTGGGGAAGGGGACCTGACTTTCACCTCTCTGTCCTCGGGGTAAGTGCCACTCAGTGATATTTGTGGCAGACATCTTTTCTGTCCCTGGGGTGCCAAGGTTAAGGGCCTGACTTCACCTGTCCTTGAAGGCAAATGTAGCCAAGTACCTAGAAGGGCTTTATGCTTTTGACTGTTGTGACTGCAGAAATAGGAAATCCTCCTTGCCTGACCACATAATCACAGAATAAACTTTGGCTTCTGTTAAAAAGTGAAAGGCAAATTGTATGAGTGAGATACCTTTGACCTCACAACTATTAGCTCAACCACCTAAATACACAACGCAGAACTAGTTCTTGGGACCAGATAAGCACCATGCACCCCTGCTTCTCCCTCTGTCCATTCGTGTTCCTGGGACTGGATCTGGATCCTGCTGTTCTCAGCTGAGATTGTGGAGAGTCTCAGCTGTAAGAGGGGATGGAGACATGAGGCTGGTTGCATCCAACGTTCTGGAATGTCTAAAGTAACCTATTTCCAACATTTCAACATCATTCTTAAACTTTCCTCTCTGTATCTGTCACTTTTTAATGAACATAGACAATAGTGCAGAGGTAATTATTTAAAAATCTATTTCTACCCCATTTCTTTTATAACACAGGCTGTTAATGAGAAGATCAACTCTAAATTGAGTTTAACCAAACACGAATTATAAATGCATGGGGTGCATGAAAGGTGGACTTAAATCTTTCCAAGGAAACCATTTTTCTATTCGTTCATTTCTTTCAGAAACATTTATAACGCATGTACTCTTTGCTAAGCCCCACTCTAGGTGTTGGGGCTCTGGTGGTAAAGAGGATACACAGGCCCCGGCCTCAGGTAGCTGCCTCACAGCTGATGGTGTGGACCCCGGGGGGGGGGTGGGGTTGGGGGGAGGGGGGAGGGGGGAAGGGGGGTGGCTACTACTGACTGGGGAGATCCAGGGAGGAGCAGTTCTGGAGGGGTTTCAGGGAGCGGCACTTGGCTGTGTTGAGTTTCAGATGCCAGCAGTATTTTGTTTTGTTTTGTTTTGTTTTTGTAAAGGCCAAAATTCAATATTCACTTATCATTAGCCCCTCTTAATTTTCTGTTTCCTAAGTGTTAAAATTTTGCTATTTTGTTGCAATTATAATGGTCATACGTTTTTCTTTCTTTGGTCATCCTGCATGCACTAATTAGAAACAAATCTTTGGTTTGATTGTCTCCTCTTCCTTCCACTGGGGAGGGAGGGATTCCTGCCCTAGGGATACGGGGATGACCAAACCCATGACACCTGACACTGGACAGATGCCCTGGTCGGCAGGCCATTACATAAACTGTAGCTTACATATACCCACAGCCCAGGGGAGGAGAACCCCTCATGCCGATCGGGGGGAGGGTCCACTTGGGAACAGAGTGAACAAGCAGGGGCCACAGGAGGAAGGCTTTGTAGGATCGAGGGGGAGTGGTGACCTCTGGTTCCCCCAGGAGGATGTAATTGGCTCGTTTGAATAATTTCGTGCGCTGGTGGGGAGCTAGAGGCGGCACCTCAGGGACGAGCAGAAACTGGGCCTGGTCCCCGCGTGGAGGGTGGGTGGGTGGGGGCCTTTTCCATGGGATCAGGGTGGGGAGGGGACTTGAGCTAGGCCATTGGAGACCCTCCCGGTTTTCCAGATGTCAAGGCAGCACATAATATGGAGCCTCAATTTTAGGCCTTACCCCACATATTTGAATTAAAACAATGCTTTATACTTATTAAATGCTATGGAGAATGGTTTCTCCATTTTAGAAGGCAGTAAAATATTTGAGAATATAAATGTACAGATAATTACAGTATCAGAAATGCACGTATCATGGAATGATTTAAGCGAGCCACGAGCAACATGTGGTCCATCCAGCTTCTTTGATCTGCCAGGTCTTGGTTAGGTCCAGAGGACTGACTGTTTGCTGGCAGCTCTGTGTGGCTGCAGGGGAGGCCAGGGCATCCTCCCAGGAAAGGGGGCTCTGTTATGGGGCCAAAGGCCTTTTCTTTCTGTGTAAAATTTTAATTCTTATTACGTCTTGCTGAAGGAAGAAAACATGCCTGGATCAAAAAGCGTTTCAAATATTGATCTCTAATTAATGATATGCATAAGTGATTGGGGAAAGGGTACTGATGTCTGCAACTTACTTTGAAATGCATCACAAAACAAGATGGTAAATGGATGGATAGACGGATGGATAGATGGATAGATTTGTGATAAAGCAGACATGCAAACCATTACTTGTAGAATCTAAGCAGTGGGTATATGAGAGTTCACAGTCTAATTCTTTCAACTTTCTGTATGTTTGTATAATTTCATAATACAACAGTGGCAGAACAGTGTTTCAAAGTAAATGGAATGTGTTTCATTAGTGGATAAAAATAACATTAAAAAAGAGAGGGACTTCCCTGGTGGCGCAGTGGTTAAGAATCCACCTGCCAATGCAGGAGACACGGGTTCGATCCCTGGTCTGGGAAGATCCCACATGCCACGGAGCAACTAAGCCTGTGCGCCACAACTGCTGAAGCCCGCGCACCTAGAGCCTGTGCTCTGCAACAAGAGAAGCCACCACAATGAAGAAGCCCGTGCACCACAACAAAGACCCAATGCAGCCAAAAATAAATAAATTTATTAAAAAAAAAAAAAAAGAGAGTTGAAAATATTTGAGTGCACGTATAGTAAGACTGTTCAATAGAGTTTTTTTTAATTAAAAAATTAAAAAAAACCCTGAAGTATAGTTGATTTACAATATTGTGTTAGTTTCTGGTGTACAGCAAAGTGATTCAGTTATTTATCTGTTGTTTATCTATTTTATATATAGTAGTTTGTATCTACTAATCCCAAACTCCTAATTTATCACTCTCCCACCCCCTTTTCCCTTTGGTAACCATAAGTTTGTTTTCTATGTCTGTGAGTCTACTTCTGTTTTGTAGATAAGTTCATTTGTGTCATAGCTTAGATGCCACATATAAGTGATATCATATGGTGTTTGTCTTTCGCTGTCTGACTTACTTCACTGAGTATGATAATTTCTAGGTCCATACATGTTGCTGCAAATGGCATTATTTCCTTCTTCTTTTTTTTTTTTAATTAATTAATTTATTTATGGCTGTGTTGGGTCTTCGTTTCTGTGCGAGGGCTTTCTCTAGTTGTGGCAAGCGGGGGCCACTCTTCATCGCGGTGCGTGGGCCTCTCACTGTCGCGGCCTCTCTTGTTGCGGAGCACAGGTTCCAGACGCGCAGGCTCAGTAATTGTGGCTCACGGGCCCAGTTGCTCCGTGGCATGTGGGATCCTCCCAGACCAGGGCTCGAACCCGTGTCCCCTGCATTGGCAAGCAGATTCTCAACCACTGCGCCACCAGGGAAGCCCTATTTCCTTCTTTTTAATGGCTGAGTAATATTCCATTGTGTATATATACCACATCTTCTTTTTCCATTCCTCTGTTGATGGACATTTAGGCTGCTTCCATGTCCTGGCTATTGTAAATAGTGCTGCTATGAACATTGGGGTGCATGTATTTTTTTTCGAATTAGAGTTTTCTCCAGATATATGCCCAGGAGTGGGATTGCTATCAATAGAGTTTTTGAATTTGTGTGTGTGATGCAGGGTTTTCATGTGAAAAAATATACATTTTACAGTTTGAAAACACTGGCCTCAGGGGTTTTTTGCAATAAAGTGTGCAGTTGTGGTGTGAGGGCCTGGAGAGATGTACGACATTATGCAGCTCTCATCCTACAGGTAGTCAAGGGAAAGCTAGAATAAGTAAATGAAACACCAAGTGTCTAACTTAACAATGAATTTTTGTTCAAGGGTTTAATGATGTTGAAGAATTTGCTGTAAGAATTAGATCATATCATGAGCATTGGCTATTTTATCTTGTTCTGTTTTCAGTTTTAGGCAAAAGAAAGGGAAACCTTTCATTGATGGGTCAAGAAAAATGAATGTGTATATTCAGTTGCTAATGTTGCATTTCCTTTGCAAAATGTATTTTTTTAAGAGAAGAAAGGAAAAGAAGATGAAAGCAACTCTTGGATTATTTATTTTTTAGGACTTTCTCCGTTTCAGAATTATACATTTTAATTGCTTGTGCAAAATATTTGGGGAAAAACACACATGAAGAAAAAAAAATCTATAATTTTATCACTCGAGGAAAAGTGTTTATTACACAAATGGGGTGTGCACTGTATATAAAATACTTTGTTTAAATAATTGGGATTACGAGCCAGGTGCAGGCTCTGACCAGCCGAGCAGTGTGCGACCATGCCGGTCCGAGGTTGCCCCAGAGGGCGCGCACACTGCCTATGGGCAGCTTGCGGGCAGCAGGGGGCACTGCGGAACCTCTGTCCCGTCCTGGGAGAACCCCTTCCCTGGCCCAAGTGGTTAGTGTAGCCCGCCATGACTGGCCCCAAGTTCTCTACCTATCTGTGCGTACTTCCTAAAAAAGACAGTAAACCCCAGGACACGCCAAGTACTGAATGAAAATTCCTGTTGCTCCACATTCTTGCCAGTGTTTGGTGTTGTCACTGTTCTGGATTTTGGCTGTTCTAATAGCTTGGCTTTTACCATTTGTCCTAGGGTTCTGTCTGTCCATTTTTTTTTTTAAGTATAGTTTTTAATGCTTATTATCATTGATAGATTTGTTTTTTGGTTTGGTTGCTCTCTTCTTTCTTTCCTTTTTTAAATTACTTTTTAATTTTTTTATTTTTAATAATATATTTTTTATTTTAATAACTTTTATTTTATTTCATTTTATTTTATTTTATTCCTTCCTTCCTCCTTCCCTCCCTCCCTCCCTTCCTCCCTTTCTTCTCCCTTTTCTTCTGAGCTGTGTGGCTGACAGGGTCTAGGTGCTCTGGCCAGGCGTCAGGCCTGAGCCTCTGAGGTGGGAGAGCCAAGTTCAGGACACTGGTCCACGAGAGACCTCCTGGCTCCACGTAATATCAAATGGCGAAAGCTCTCCCAGAGATCTCCATCTCAACGCTAAGACCCAGCTCCACTCAACCACCAGCAGGCTACAGTGCTGGATGCCCTGTGCCAAACAACTAGCAAGACAGGAACACAACCCCACCCATTAGCAGAAAGGCTGCCTAAAATCATAATAAGGTCACAGACACCCCAAAACACACCACTAGACACGGTCCTGCCCACCAGAAAGACAAGACCCAGCTTCATCCACCAGAACATAGGCACCAGTCCCCTCCACCAGGAAGCCAACACAACCCACTGAACCAACCTTAGCCACTGGGGGCAGACACCAAAAACAGCGGGAACTACGAACCTGCAGCCTGTGAAAAGGAGACCCCAAAGACAGTAAGTTAAGCAAAATGAGAAGACAGAGAAATACACAGCAGATGAAGGAGCAAGGTAAAAACCCACCAGACCAAACAAATGAAGAGGAAATAGGCAGTCTACCTGGAAAAGAATTCAGAGTAATGATAGTAAACATGATCCAAAATCTTGGAAATAGAATAGAGAAAATACAAGAAACGTTTAACAAGGGCCTAGAAGAACTAAAGAGGAAACAGACAATGATGAACAACACAATAAGTGAAATTAAAAATTCTCTAGAAGGAATCAATAGCAGAATAACTGAGGCAGAAGAACGGATAAGTGACCTGGAAAATAAAATAGTGGAAATAACTACCTCAGAGCAGAATAAAGAAAAAAGAATGAAAAGAATTGAGGACGGTCTCAGAGATCTCTGGGACAACATTAAATGCAACAACGTTCGAATTATAGGGGTCCCAGAAGAGGAAGAGGAAAAAAAAGGGACTGAGAAAATACTTGAAGAGATTATAGTCGAAAACTTCCCTAATATGGGAAAAGAAATAGTCAATCAAGTCCAGGAAGCACAGAGAGTCTCATACAGGATAAATCTAAGGAGAAACATACCAAGATGCATATTAATCAAATTATCAAAAATTAAGTACAAAGAAAAAATATTAAAAGCAGCAAGGGAACTGCAACAAATAACATACAAGGGAATCCCCACAAGGTTAACAGCTGATCTTTCAGCAGAAACTCTGCAAGCCAGAAGGGAGTGGCAGGACATATTTAAAGTGATGAAAGGGAAAAACCAAGATTACTCTACCCAGCAAGGATCTCATTTAGATTCAATGGAGAAATTAAAACCTTTACAGACAAACAAAGGCTAAGAGAATTCAGCACCACCAAACCAGCTTTACAACAAATGCTAAAGGAACTTCTCTGGGCAGGAAACACAAGAGAAGGAAAAGACCAACAATAACAAACCCAAAACAATTAAGAAAATGGTAATAGGAACATATATATTGATAACTACCTTAAATGTAAATGGATTAAATGCTCCAACCAAAAGGCATAGACTGGCCGAATGGATATAAAAACAAGACCCGTATATATACTGTCTACAAGAGACCCACTTCAGACCTAGGGACACATACAGACTGAAAGTGAGGGGATGGAAAAAGATATTCCATGCAAATGGAAATCAAAAGAAAGCTGGAGTAGCAATTCTCATATCAGACAAAATAGACTTTAAAATAAAGACTATTACAAGAGACAAAGAAGGACACTACATAATGATCAAGGGATCAATCCAAGAAGAAGATAAAACAATTGTAAATATTTATGCACCCAACATAGGAGTAGGTCAATACATAAGGCAAATGCTAACAGCCATAAAAGGGGAAATCGACAGTAACACAATCATAGTAGGGGACTTTAACACCACACTTTCACCAATGGACAGATCATCCAAAATGAAAATAAATAAGGAAACACAAACTTTAAATGATATATTAAACAAGATGGACTTAATTGATATTTATAGGACATTCCATCCAAAAACAACAGAATACAATTTCTGCTCAAGTGCTCATGAAACATTCTCCAGGATAGATCATATCTTGAGTCACAAATCAAACCTTGGTAAATTTAAGAAAATTGAAATCATATCAAGCATCTTTTCCGACCACAACGCTATGAGACTAGATATCAATTACAGGAAAAAAACTGTAAAAAAATACAAAAACATGGAGGCTAAACAATACACTACTAAATAACCAAGAGATCACTGAAGAAATCAAAGAGAAAATCAAGAAATACCTAGAAACAAATGACAATGAAAACACGATGGCCCAAAGCCTATGGGATGCAGCAAAAGCAGTTCTAAGAGGGAAGTTTATAGCAATAGAGTCCTACCTCAAGAAATAAGAAACATCTCAAATAAACAACCTAACCTTACACCTAAAGCAAGTAGAGAAAGAAGAACAAAAAACCCCAAAGCAGAAGGAAAGAAATCATAAAGATCAGATCAGAAATAAATGAAAAAGAAATGAAGGAAATGGTAGCAAAGATCAGTAAAACTAAAAGGTGATTCTTTGAGAAGATAAACAAAATTGATAAACCATTAGCCAGACTCATCAAGAAAAAAGTGGAGAAGACTCAAATCAATAGAATTGGAAATGAAAAAGGAGAAGTAACAACTGACACTGCAGAAATACAAAGGATCATGAGAGATTACTACAAGCAACTCTATGCCAGTAAAATGGACAACCTGGAAGAAATTGACAAATTCTTAGAAAAGCACAACCTTCCGAGACTGAACCAGGAAGAAATAGAAAATATAAACAGACCAATCACAAGCACTGAAAGTGAGACAGTGATTAAAAATCTTCCAACAAACAAAAGCCCAGGACCAGATGGCTTCACAGGCAAATTCTATCAAACATTTAGAGAAGAGCTAACACCTATCCTTCTCAAACTCTTCCAAAAGATTGCAGAGGGAGGAACACTCCCAAACTCATTCTATGAGGCCACCATCACCCTGATACCAAGACCAGACAAAGATGTCACAAAGGAAGAAAACTACAGGCCAATATCACTGATGAACGTAGATGCAAAAATCCTCAACAAAATACTAGCAAACAGAATCCAACAGCACATTAAAAGGATCATATACCATGATCAAGTGGGGTTTATTCCAGGAATGCAAGGATTCTTCAATATATGCAAATCAATCAACGTGATACACCATATTAACAAATTGAAGGAGAAAAACCATATGATCATCTCAATAGATGCAGAAAAAGCTTTTGACAAAATTCAACACCCATTTATGATAAAAACCCTCCAGAAAGTAGGCATAGAGGGAACTTTCCTCAACATAATAAAGGCCATATATGACAAACCCACAGCCAACATCGTCCTCAATGGTGAAAAACTGAAACCATTTCCACTATGGTCAGGAACAAGACAAGGTTGCCCACTCTCACCACTATTATTCAACATAATTTTGGAAGTTTTAGCCACAGCAATCAGAGATGAAAAAGAAATAAAAGGAATCCAAATCAGAAAGGAAGAAGTAAAACTGTCACTGTTTGCAGATGACATGATACTATACATAGAGAATCCTAAAGATGCTACCAGAAAACTACTAGAGCTAATCAATGAATTTGGTAAGGTAGCAGGGTACAAAGTTAACGCACAGAAATCTCTTGCATTCCTATACACTAACGATGAAAAATCTGAAAGAGAAATTAAGGAAACACTCCCATTTACCACTGCAACAAAATGAATTAAATACCTAGGAATAAGCCTACCTAAGGAGACAAAAGACCTGTATGCAGAAAACTATAAGACACTGTGAAAGAAATTAAAGATGATACAAATAGATGGAGAGATACACCATGCTCTTGTATTGGAAGAATCAACATTGTGAAAATGACTATACTACCCAAAGCAATCTACAGATTCAATGAAATCCCTATCAAACTACCAATGGCATTTTTCACAGAAGTAGAACAAAAAATTTCACAATTTGTATGGAAACACAAAAGACCCCGAATAACCAAAGCAATCCTGAGAAAGAAAACAGGAGCTGGAAGAATCAGGCTTCCTGACCTCAGACTATACTACAAATCTACAGTGATCAAGACAGTATGGTACTGGCATAAAAACAGAAATATAGATCAATGGAACAGGATAGAAAGCCCAGAGATAAACCCACACACATATGGTCACCTTATCTTTGATAAAGGAGGCAAGAATATCCAGTGGAGAAAAGACAGCCTCTTCAATAAGTGGTGCTGGGAAAACTGGACAGCTACATGTAAAAGAATGAAATTAGAACACTCCCTAACACCATACACAAAAATAAACTCAAAATGGATTAAAGACCTAAATGTAAGGCCAGACAGTCTAAAACTCTTAGAGGAAAATATGGGCAGCACACTCTATGACATAAATCACAGCAAGATCCTTTTTGACCCACCTCGTAGAGAAATGGAAATAAAAACAAAAATAAGCAAATGGGACCTAATGAAACTTAAAAGCTTTTGCACAGCAAAGGAAAACTTAAACAAGATGAAAAGACAACCCTCAGAATGGGAGAAAATATTTGCAAATGAAGCAACTGACAAAGGATTAATCTCCAAAACATACAAGCAACTCATGCAGCTCAATATCAAAAAAACAAACAACCCAATCCAAAAATGGGCAGAAGACCTAAATAGACATTTCTCCAAAGAAGATATACAGATTGCCAACAAACACATGAAAGGATGCTCAACATCACTAATCATTAGAGAAATGCAAATCAAAACTACAATGAGGTGTCACCTCACACCAGCAGAATGGCCATTATCAAAAAATCTACAAACAATAAATGCCGGAGAAGGTGTGGAGAAAAGGGAACACTCTTGCACTGTTGGTGGGAATGTAAATTGATCCAGCCACTATGGAGAACAGTATGGAGGTTCCTTAAAAAGCTAAAAATAGAACTACCATACGACCCAGCAATCCCACTACTGGGCATATACCCTGAGAAAACCATAATTCAAAAAGAGACATGTACCACAATGTTCATTGCAGCACTATTTACAGTCACTAGGACATGGAAGCAACCTAAGTGTCCATCGACAGATGAATAGATAAAGAAGATGTGGCACATATATACAATGGAATATTACTCAGCCATAAAAAGAAACGAAATTGAATTATTTGTAGTGAGGTGGATGGACCTAGAGTCTGTCATACAGAGTGAAGTAAGTCAGAAAGAGAAAAACAAATACTGTACGCTAACACATATATATGGAATGTAAAAAAAAAAAAAAAGGTTCTGAACAGCCTAGGGGCAGGATAGGAATAAAGACACAGACGTAGAGAATGGACTTGAGGACACGAGGAGGGTGAAGGGTAAGCTGGGAGGAAGTGAGAGAGTGGCATGGACATATATACACTGCCAAACGTAAAACAGATAGCTAGTGGGAAGCAGCCGCATAGCACGGGGAGATCAGCTAGGTGTTTTGTGACCACCTAGAGAGGTGGGATAGGGAGGGTGGGAGGGAGATGCAAGAGGGAAGGGATATGGGGATATATCCATATGTATAGCTTATTCACTTTGTTATAAAGGGGAAACTAACACACCATTGTAAAGGAATTATACTCCAATAAAGATGTTAAAAAAAAATCTGGGAATGGGCAAAAAAAATTGGGATTATAGTACATATATTGCCTTGTTCAAATGCTTACAGGCAAAGTGTACTGACATTTGCGACTTACTTTGAAATGAATAAAAAAATAAGGTGCATTAATCGTTTCAATTTTCTCTATTATAAAGGATGTTGTGAGAATCTTCCTGACTAATGATTGCATACATGGACTTTGTTTTCTTTCTTTCTTTCTTTCTTTCTTTTTTTTTTTGGCTCTGTGGCATGTGGAGTTTAATTCCCTGACCAGGGCTCGAACCCACACCTCCTGCATTGGAAGCCCGGCATCTTAACCACTGGATTGCCAGGGAAGTCCCTGGACTTTGTTTTCTTAGGCAATCTTTGAAGCCTGTTTGATAAGGTTAGGCTGTATTTTGATAGGCAATGCTGATGAAGTCAGGGAGATGGAATTCTTGAAGTATAAGCCAAGTTTGGGGGCTGGCAAGTACTTTTCAGTTGGAACAGATCATTTGAGGAGGAGGAAGAGTGGGAGGTAGGCAGAGAATTTAGATTGTGGTTAGTTACATGAGGGTTGAATGCCAGACTGAGTCTGGATTTGCAGGTCCCATCTAGTGAGAAGTCTTGTGAGCGTCACCACATAACCCATAATATCTCATAGTATGGAGGTAGCCTCACTTAGGTAACCATTCCTCTAATGATGATTCATATTTTTTCCAATATTCTGTTATAAATAACTACTGGTAGAGCATCTTTACAAATCTATTCTTTGTGTGGGAGTTTTTCCTATAGAATATAAATGAGTTGCTTGGAGCAAAGGAAATGCACATCTTATGTTTTATTAGATATTGACAAATTGCACTAGAAAAGATAATTTATGCTCCTGGCCTCTTGTGAATATTAAGTTATCTATTTATTATTATTATTATTTTTGTGGTCAATTTAGTAGTCAAAAGTTGGTGTATGATCATTACTTTAGTACTGGTAGGTCTAAGTATTTTCTTTTTTTAAAGTTTTTTATTTTATATTGGAGTTTACTTGATTTACAATGTTGTGTTAGTTTCAGGTGTACAACATAGTGACTTAGTTATACAGATACATATATCTATTCTTTTTCAGATTCTTGTCCTATATTGGTTATTACAGAGCACTGAGTAGAGTTCCCTGTGCTATACAGTAGGTCCATGTTGATTATCTATTTTATAATTTTATAGATACTATCTATCTATGGTAGTGTATATATGTTAATCCCAACCTCCTAATTTATCCCTCTCCCCTACCTTTCCCCTTTCGTGGGAGAGATCCCCTCAGTGTCTTCTTATATATTTTTATCTTTTGCTCAGAATTTCCTATTTATTTATCCATTTTTCCTTTGGGTTGTTTTTTTTATGAGCCCTTTATAATAAATAGTAACTTTGTGATACACACTGAAAATGTATTTTCTGTCTTTTCTCTGTCGTTCAACTTTATTTTTTAGATGGTGCATACTATACAGGAATTTTAAACTTTCTGCCTTTTGAGTTTTATGTCTAGAGTCTTGCTTAAGAAAGCCCTACTCATCCCAAATTGCAAAACTATTCTGTTTGTAAATCTAATACTTTAAAAATAATGAAACAAAATTTTTAGAATCTAATCTTGAATTAATCTGAAATTGATTTTGTGTTTGGTAAGGTAACAATCGAAGTTCTTCCCTGCATCACCCTGCCTGCCAAGTGGAGAGCCAGTTGTTTTAACACAGTATCTAAAATTTTTGTTTTGTGTCTGTTTTGTTTTGAAAGTGCCCACATATTTCTTATGTACAGAAAGAGCAATTCTTCGATGGTGGGAATTTGTCTGATCTTTAAGTACGGAAGCATGTTGTCCTAGGGCTTTTGTAAGGTACTTATTTGATATAATATCCTGTGTTTACTTTTTTGGATTGGATAACACTGATGCATTGCATTGTGATAAAAGTTTTTAAGAGAAATTATTTTTTGAACCTGAGAAATAAGTTGTAACTTTCTAAGTCATAAATTATTAGATTAGGAAATATTTTATTTTGCAGATCATTCTTTATGACTTTTAAAATCACATGGTTTTCTTACATACTGTTTACACTTTTTTCTGAATAAGTGATGGTTTTGCTATTTATGGAGTTCATTTTGTCAGTGGGAAATAAGTGGAAAAGAGCTTTGATTTCACATTTACAGAAGCAAATTTACTCTTTTTTTGTGGATTGTAGTTAGCTTGATATTAGGGATTTTGAGAACTATGGTTCATATTAAGTTTGAATCTGCTTACTAGAATAGATACCTGATAAAAACTCTGATCATGCTTGCCACTAGTTGTGTTTTTTGTGTTTTTTTTTAACTGAGTACTTTTTCTTATTAGTGACAGCATGGAAATATGTTTGCACTAAAATCTTAGACAACTAGTAGTAAAGAAAATGGGTTTATTTTCCTCCTTAAATTTTGTCTTCAAGAGAAAGAACCCTTTGAAGAGTGATTGTAATGGGATTTTTCAATACTAGTAGTTGCTGGCAGTGATGCTGTAAAGTTCAGCTTTCATATGCAGTCAGGAAACGAGTGGTTAAGTGATGACTTGGTTAGTCATGCTTTCACGCATGATTAATGGTGTTACCTTTGAACTTTGGTATAAAGTCTAAGTAAGAGGGAAGCATATGTTTCATTGTACTAGTGAGACTCTTAGGTTTGCAGTTGACAGAGATTTATTGCCCAGCACCTGTGTTTTTCTTGAGAAACCTCACGTTTCTTTGTCTGATCCTGGCCGGCTCCTTTGTTGCAGTGTCACCTCATTTCCTCCAGAGGGCAGGAGAGAGGGAGATCCAAAGAGTAGGTGGGCAGTAGGGCAAGAGGCAGGAGACCAGGGTCTTTATGCAGGGACTCCTCCGTGAAGCCCCACGTCTGCCTGGTGCTGAAAGGCAAGGGTTCTCTCTCAGGTGCTGACCCTCACTGCTGGGGGGTACGGGGGGTGTCAGGGATGGTCATCCCTTTGTCCAGGGGTGCAGGTTTGTTTTATTAAGACAAATACGGATATTGTGGAGTAAGATACACATTTTATATGCATTTTAAAGATAAAACCAAGATACTCCAAAAGAGACTTGGAAGCCCTTTGTGCTGGGAGCAGGGGAGAAGAGGGCTGTGCAGTACATCTCAGACCTTCCTCCACAGGAAGAAAAGTGAGAACTACATGTTAATGTTATCGGTGACTCTTCCGTAGTTTAACGTTTTCATAAGCTTGCACGTCCCTTGGTGGTGTTTCCTCTATAATAGCTCTTTTGTGGAGGTCTTTTAGATTAGAGACAGGGACGCTTCCCTGCTGTCTGTCTTTCAAGGAGGGATTAATAGCTGTGATTAATCTTGCAAAAAGCTATTCGTTTCAAGATTTCGTCTTGCAAAATTCTTTCTCTTCCTTTTATTCTTACGCTGTCAATTCTGAGAAGCTGGGAACCCTGAGCCTTGGGCTTATTTCCTTTTATGTCTGTCTCCTTTAATTTAGTTGGCTTACTTCTTTGTTCCCCTCTTGTAAATATTTGCAAATTCATTACAATATTTACTTTCCCTGTGGTTTAAGTTTAAAAAAAAAAAGATTTTGGCAAAAGGTGTGGCATGCTAAAGAAATATTGGCATAGCAGTTGGGAGTTGGAAGTTTTTAGATCTTGCTCTCCAGTTAACATTTAATTTTGAGCCTTAACGTTCTCAGTTGTTATTCACGACCTTCAACTTCTTCGCATTCGTTTAAATCTCAGTGGTTTTAATGGCAAACAAAAAGTGTTTTATATTCTTTTATGGCCTAAAAAGTGCTGTTTTAGGAAGATCATTAATTTATAGGACATATAGGTATTTTGTGTTGTTTCTAAACAAACTTGGTACAGTAGTTCAGGTAATGTGACATCTGATTAGCACTCACTCTGGTCAGCACTATAGCAGGAACTGTTATAACTGTCAACGTCAGCAGTTAGTGTAAAGGACTCATGTAAAAGACACATGTAAAAGAACAGCTCTCCAACTAAGAGTTGAGTGAAATTTATAGGGGAACTGAGGATCTCATACTAGAATACATTTTCTTTGCATACAGCCTCAAACTCAGACCTCCTGTATAGAAGCGTTCTTTTTCTTTTAAAAAATGTTTATTTATTTGGTCGCACCGGGTCTTAGTTGCGGCAGGCGGGCTCCTTAGTTGCGGCTCGCCGGTTCCTTAGTTGTGGCATGCGAACTCTTAGTTGTGGCATGCATGTTGGATCTAGTTCCCTGGCCAGGGATCAAACCTGGGCCCCCTGCATTTGGAGTGCATGGAGTCTTAACCACTGTGCCACCAGGGAAGTCCCGGAAGCGTTCTTAAAAGAAGGTGATCAAAAAAAAAAAAACAAAAAAAAAGAAGGTGATCAATCATAATTTTGTACTTTAACATTTTTTCTGAATCAGAAAAAAATGATAGGCACAGAGAAAATAGTTTAAAGAAATAGCTCAAAGCATATTTTACAGATGTTTGTAATGATGACTTAATCATGTATGCATTCATGGGGATACAAATATCTTTACAATACAGAGACCCTGACTATGGAAACTTGTAGCTATAAAATTCCTAAGTTTGGGTATCAGAGTTGAGTAACTGACAGTGATAGAGCTGTGTAACCAGGTCAGATTATGGGCTCCTGCCCTTCCCCCCACCCCATTGCTTTTGGCATTAGGTCATTTCCTTTTAATTGGGAGACGATAAAATAAGCATACCTATGAAACTCAATGCTGGATTTATTAAAGAATGGTTTTGAGGACATGGGTTTACTATGTCTCACACAGCATTCTTCTTGAGACTCCACAGGGGAAATTTCTTCCTGGTGATATACACAGTTGTGGTTCTCTTCTTACATGTATGTACTCAGTGAGAGGGGCCCTCTCTTGCCCAGGCTGCTAGAATCCTCACAGCCAATCTGGAGACTTCATGGAAGGCATTTTGAATATCGCCCTTGACTTCATCTTTGTTTTCTAAATTTAATTTCTCTACTCTTGATTTCAGATTATTAAAAAATAATGCTGCTGCATTCTGCAAATTTGTAGCTGTATTGTACAATATAATGTAGGCGAAAAGTTTTCAATCTGCAAACTCATTAATTTCCAGACATAGTTAATTTATCCTTTAGAAAACAAAAAAAGGGTTTGGATTTTGGGGAGGGAGAGGCTCTTAAGAGTTGTGGTTGTGGAAAAAATGCCTTTATATCCTGACTGCTTTTATATATTGCTGGGTTTACTTTGCTAATATTTTGTTAAGGATTCTTGTGCCTGTGTTCATGAGGGAGATAACATATGTATTTTAATGTCTTTGTCTGATTTTGGTATCAGTTTTATGCTGGCCTTTCAACATGAGAAGTGTTCCCTCGTAGTTCTCGAAAGAGCTTATATAAAATTGACATTAATTCTTCCTTAAATGTTTATAAGAGAATTCAACAATGAAGCCATCTGAGCTTGGAGTCTTCTTTGTGGGAAAGTTTTAAATTATGAATCTATATTTAAAAACAGGGTTATTCAAATTTTCTGTGTCTTTTGGTATAAGTTTGGGTAATTTGTGTCTTTCAAGGAATTGGTCATTTCATCTAAGTTGTCAAATTTTTCAGCATAAAGTTGCTCATAATATTCTATTATTATCCTTTTAATATCTGTATGATTTGTAGCGATGTCCCTTTTGCATTCCTGTTATTATAATTTGTGATTTCTCTTTGATTAGTATAGCTAGGGATTTATCACTTTTATTAATTTTCAAGAACCCAGCCTTTGGTTTGGTTGATATTCTATATTTGTCCATTTTCCATTTCATTGATTTCTCATTTAGCTTTATTATTTCCTTTCTACTTTCTTTGGTTTAATTTGCTTGTCTTTTTTTCAAGCTTCTTAAGGTAGAAACTTAGATAATTGTTTTTAGACCGTTTTTTCTTTTTAAATACAAGCACAAGAGCTATAAATTTCCCATCAAGATTTAGCTGCAATCCACAGGTTGTGATATGTTGAGTTTTTATTATCATTCAGTTCAAAATCTTTCTAATTTCCCTGTGAGTTCTTTTAGCCTTGGGTTATTTAGAAGTATGTCCCTTAACTTTCAAATATCCAAACATTTGGAGATTTTCCAAATATCTTTATTATTGATTTATAATTTAATTCTGTGGCTAGGGAATATACGCTGTATTATTTCAATCCTTTGAAATTTACTGAGACTTGTTTTATGACTCAGCCTGTGGTTGAATCTGGGTGAATGTTTCATGTGCATTTGAAACCCTATTTCCTTCTTATTTTAGCCAGAAAAGGAAAGACAAGTTGGATTGAGAACAAAACAGCATCTCTCTCCCAGCTAAGGTGTGGGAGTGATGCAGGCTGCTGTGTTCACAATAACTTTCTTGGTGTATTTTATGTGGGAGGGGATCTGGGGGTCCCCTCCCTGTATGATTGACAGCAAAGCTATAATCATGAAACGGGAGGCAGTTGTAGTCTATAGAAGGAAGATTGCTTCATTGGTTCCTTCCTCAAATTGCAAATTTGCTCACATTCTTTGGGCAACTCAAAAAAAGATGGAAATATGATTCGTCTTACTGAAATTTCATTTTTCAGCAGTAGGACTTTTATGTAATATTATGCACTTGTCCCTTGGTATCCATGGGTGCTTGGTTCCAAGACCCCTTTGGACACCAAGATTCGTGGATGCTCACGTCTCATATAAAATGATATGGTATTTGCATATAACCTAAGCACATCCCCCTGTATACTTTAAATTATCTCTAGATTACCAATACAATGTAAGTACTATGCAAATATGCTGACACGTGGTGAATTCAAGTTTTGCTTTTTGGAACTTTCTGGAAATTTCTTTTTCCTATTTCTGACCCGCATAGTTGCTTGAATCCTTGGATGCAGAGCCTGTAGGTACAGACGGCCGACTGTATGTATTCTAAGGATGATAATTTCATAGGTGGATGACTCAGACTGTTTTGTTGTGAAATAATTTATTCACTATGCATTTCCTACTAAAATAAATACTAAAATTTGATGTCTTGAGCCTTTTCTATTTTAACTTAGAATTCTGTAGCTGGAGTGTGACAGGTAGAATAAAACACCCTGGGATAGTCAGGACAAAAATCATCATCACCTTCTCTTATAGAACTTAGACTAACAAGAGACTCTGTCAGGTAAATACAACCACTTGGCAACAAAAATTAAATTTTATTTTCTAGGAATATTGACCTAACTGAATTTTACTCATCCCTAAACATTGAATTTTTTAAAAAGCATTTTGCTCGTACTGGATGGTGATAGTTTTAAAATCATGACAAATCACAACTGCCACCAAAATTTTTACCTCAGTACTCATAATACTAATGTATTGTTCAGCTCACATTAGGGTGAATAAAGGGCAAAGGAGGCACTTCTGTGAAAGTTTGATTTCAACCAGTCATTGATTTATTATCGAGTTGAAAGTTTTGAAATATTTACTATGTTTTTTGGAAACCTTGGTAATGTTAAATTTTCATTGTCTCTTGATGTAGTTTAATGTGTTTTCCAGGCTCAGAATCTCACTTTCAACAGCCCGACATTCCCACATCTGTACATTTATTTGTCCAGAAGGGCATAATTTCTAAAAGATGAACTAAAACATTAGAACTGATAACGAGTGTCAGAAGTATCTCACATTTCATAAGATGAACCATGTGTGTTATGTGTTATAAGATGCTGCAGGAGGGATAATGCTTATCTTGGGTCAGGATATAGCCCTGAGAAATTATATTTTTGAGTATTTTAAGAAACAATAAAATTCTTTATAATTGCTCTTTAGTTCTGATTTAGACTATAAGACCTATGAAAATTCTCCAACGCATATTGAAAAGCTCCTGATTCTGCATACGCGAGGCAAGGGGGATGTTGGATGTGGTTTTTATCAGAAGGATCCTCCATTCTTTTCCCATCCTTTTAAATTGAATCTCTCCCTGGGGATAGATCACAGATGAGTGCACAAAAGCCAGAGTGAAGCACAGTGAGCTGTTGGGCTGCCGTCAGATTACTTTCTGGCTCTTCTAGAAGGTTGTTCGTTGCATAATGAGTTAATTTGTTGTGTGTAACTTCCTTAGTGTATCTTTAATTAAGTGGGGCTTTTGTGTGCGCACACTGGTCAGATTGGTTTATAGTAGCAGGCCTTCTTTAATAAATCAGGTCACACCGTTTGAAGATGTTTAGCTTCCATTTCACACGTAGAATATTTTAAATTCTCACGAGAGCTTTTTATTCATAGCATTATCTCTTTTAAAAGAGTAGGCTGCTTTTAGCATTTGAAGGGTTTTACATATGAGGATAATTTGATAATTTTGCCAGATGTGAGGATTCAGAATATTGCACTACATATGACAAACTATTTTAAACATTAATGGGGGCTTCCCTGGTGGCGCAGTGGTTAAGAATCCGCCTGCCAGTGCAGGGGACACGGGTTCGAGCCCTGGTCTGGGAAGATCCCACATGCCATGGAGCAGCTAAGCCCGTGTGCCACAACTACTGAGCCTGTGCTCTAGAGCCCGTGAGCCACAACTACTGAGCCCACGTGCCACAACTACTGAAGCCCGTGCGCCTAGAGCCTGTGCTCCACAACAAAGAGAAGGCACTGCAATGAGAAGCCCGTGTACTGCAACAAAGAGTAGCCCCCGCTTGCTGCAACTAGAGGAAGCCCGCACACAGCAACGAAGACCCAATGCAGCCAAAAATAAATAAATAAATTTATTAAAAAACAATTAATGGACTTCCTGAAAATGTGGAATCTTTGATTTCTGCTTCTAGGTAATGAGAAAGAAAAGATAAGTATAGAAATGGTTGTGTTCTGCTGGACAATAAAAACATTTTACTGCAGCCTGCAGTGATATCAGCTGATTGGGGAGCACTTAAAAATAGGCAATGATGTGACACGTTTACTGTAAACCGGGTAGTAGCTTTAGTGGAAATGAATCATTTTAAAGTGGGGAGGCGCTTTTAGGTGCATATGTTCCATTCTTTTACACTCATCTTTTAGGGGATGTTTCAGGATTGAAGAGAATTTTGTTGCTTTTGTTTCTCAAGTGCCCTGTGTCGTTACAGTCCGTGGAAATATTTAAGATTGGGACTCGCTGGCTACTAACGTGACTTTTTCTAATCTGTGAAGATGTTCACCAATGACACTTACAATCAGAATCTGTTAAAAGTTTTATTTGCTGTGTTTTAATGTACAGGTCTCCCAAAGGCTATTTGTATGTATTTGAAGAACTGCATACATTTGTTAAGTATTTGAGAGCCAAAATGTGAGAGCTTTTTCTAAAAACCTGTGCTTTATTAATTATGATAAATTCTTAACTAGATTGAGGAAAACGGAGCATCAAGGGCTTTTTCTCTGCACGATCTTTACCTCTGATCCATCATACGCAACACACTACTAAGCCTCAAAACTGTGGAATCTAATCAAATAGACGGAATAAACATGGTCTTTGACCCAGAATGTGTGCAGGGATCTGGTGTTAAGGTTGAACATGACTGGTCAGATGTCAGGTGCCCAGTACACGGTGGTGGTGGAGGGCCGTGTGCCGGCTGGGGTAGGGTGAATACTTCCACCATTCCCAACGGGGAAACCCGCCTTTAATTCTCAAAGAGAGTGTTTAACAACAGGGCCGGAAGAGTTTTATTCTGGCAGCAATGTAGGATCAGGGATAGAAAAAGAAGAGACCAGAGATAGAAAGAAAATCTAAAAGGCTTCAAAGTGCCCATAAGTCACTGTGCTTATGAACTTGGGTAGTGTTTGATTAAGAAAACAAATGTAGTGGTCTCTCTAGCGGCTGTGCTCGGACTTGTTCCAGTGAAATGAATTTCGACCTCTTTCCCAAGCACAGGGTGGGAGCTCTTCGCGCTTTCAGGCTTAAGCCGCCTGGAAGGACAGGCCAGCTTGGGGTCCGGTGGGGCTTGCCCTGCCTGCAGGGGGAGGTAGTCTGGGCAGCAGTGCTTCGATGGCATCTATCACGGCCACCTGAGCAGGTGAGAAGATGCCGCATGGCTCATCAGAACGTGCAGCTCCTCCAGAGACCCGGGGCCTCCAGGTGGGAGCGAGCCCTCACGCCACACCCCTGATTTTCCTCTCCAGGCTGCAGGAACCCCCATCCCGCCGCCTTCATTTGCTCTCTTGGTTCCCGTAGGCACGTGAGCTTGGGACTCTTGTGCCAAAGTGTTTAAACTTGACTGCTCCGAATGATGGGCTAGCCCGGCACACTGTGAAGGGGGGGATGGGTGGTCGGGTTTTTGCGGTTCAGGGGATGGTATATGTTCGGGGTAGTGGGGCCCTTACGTCTTGAGCTGCTCCTCTGTGATTACAGGTGGGGAAACGGCCAGAGCTTTTAATTGCCTGAGATCACACAGCTAGTTATTGGCAAAGCAGGGACTAGAGCTGATTCCCGTCCACAGAATCTCGTGGAAAGCTGCCAGCCTGCTGGGCTCTGGGGCTCAGGGACACTGTGGTCTAGGCTCAGGGAGGATGCTGTACAGACGCAGTGCTGGCCTTTCCTGCACGTCTAAGAGAGAACAGCTTTTGTTTTAGGAAACCATCAACTCCTAAGTATAAAAATAGTTATAACTGAGAGCTTTAGGGAGCTTTGAAAGTTATATTGCATCTGGCTCACAGATGGTTGGCTGTTGATGGTTAAATTGAGGCAGAGATCCACGAGGTGCTAACTGATGACCTCTACTGACCCTTAAAGCTGGGAAGAACTTGGACCAAATCTCTGTCTAGAGAAATTTGCGCTTAGATACTACACTTAGCTGCTGCATGGCTGAGAATAGGGGAAACAGGGGATTTCTTTATAAACCAGGAGTGTTCTCACCCAGGAGAGTAGAATCAGACCACACCAAGCAAGGTTCTGGGTTGTACAGAACCTTGTTATTCAATTGTAACCCTCATGGGAGGTGGGAGAGCTCCTAGTGCTGGTTTCCAGACCAGTTGGTCTGGGTTGGGGTGGTGGGTAGCTAGTTAATAAACCTCCCTGGGTGTTTCAGATGAAGTGGGACTGAGAACTCCTATGTATACCCTCACTCCCTTTTGTGGTACATTGACCCTAGATATTTGCACCCCTAAAAGGGTAGGGTTTACAACGTACAATACCTGTCTACACAGTTGAGGAAGGGGCTTTTTTGAAAATCCTGGCTATAATGATAGTAACCAAACTTACCGAGCAGTGACTAAATGCCATGAGCTATTTTTAACTGCTTTAGCGTTGGGGACTCTTGTTACATTTCTCAGCCGAGGGGAGGAAGGCAGAGAGAGGCTCAGTAGTTGGCTCCAGCGAGGCCCAGAGCCTGGACGCTGACTCCTGGGCTCTGTTGCCTGTGCGGAAGCTCCCTTCATATTGGTGATCAAGAAGCCACTTAGCGCACACGGCTGATTCAAAGCGTCGGCATTTCTACTGCTTGGGCACTTGCTCCACAGCACGTCTTTGTGCCTTGGACCGTGGCATCCAGAACCCTGTGTGATGTGCACGAGATCTGGAAACACCTGCTTGCAGGGTGGACTGATCCCAGAGCTCTTCCCCACTGCCACCTGTGGTGCTTTGTCTTGAGGATCAATAACACGGCATAGCGGTGAAGAGAAAAACAAAAATGTCCCATGGTTTGTGGCCAATTTAACTAGTGTGTATATATATATATACGTATATATATACGTATATATATATATATATATATACGTATATATATGTATGTATTTTCACTGTAGCATTTTCTATGGTTCTATGTGCTATGTTTACTGTAGTAGTAATCAAGTTATTTTAAATAGTTTGTTGAGATTAGGAACAGGGCAGTTTATTATATATAATTTAATTTTTTACAAGCAAATTTAGAAATTTACTAATAAATTTAGCAACATTTTACTAACAAATATAGAAATGTATGAGCTTTTTTAAAAAACTAGTCATGTATGGAATTGCAGGGAAATAAACAGCTCTGTCTCTACCATCACAAGAGACTGGATGGTCGTACAAGACTTTAAACACGGGCATGATTTGGAAGGACACTTTAATTGCACGGCTTCATGGATCACAATGCAGCTTCCAAATGCACTGCTTTGGGGTTTCCCCCCTGCCCCCTTAAAAAGTGTTTTAGATAGAAACATGTTTTAAACAATATAGGATTCGTTTTGCAGCATCCTCAAATTGCCTGTTTATTTTCTCGTGAACACATGAGTTTATTCTAATTTCTGATTAAACTGTTCCCATGCTGAATATGAAGCATCAGTTAAGAATGTGTTTGCTTTGATGGGGTGAAGGCGTCCGCGGAGGAAAGGAACCTCTGCTCGCAGAGTGCCCTCTGCTGGCGGCTCTGGGTTTTATCAGCAGTCACAGAGCCATCATCCTCTAAGTAACAGAAGGAACGCGAACTTGAGAGTCAAAGGCACTTTAAAGCCACCTCCCAGCAGCAGCATCCCTCTGCCCTGTGGCCTAGAGTGTAAGGCAGCCCCCGCCCGAGCAGGAAGCAGCCCCGTCCCGGTCCTGCATCCCTGCATCCCTGCATCCCTGTGGAGTTGCCAAGCCCGAGCTAGCGGGTGCCTTCAAGTGCCTCTGCTGCATCACTGTGATCAATACTTGACCATATTTTAAAACACAACGTACTGGGATAATGCAAAATTTATGACGTGGTTGGGTTTTCCCCCCCAAGCGGGGAACTAGTGAAAGTAGGAAGTTTAAAAATTTTCTTGACATAATAAAGCCGAGGTTAATTACTCTGATCTGATTGATCCCTAACACATTTTGATTTTTAAAGGATTGTTTGAAATATACAGTGATCTGAGCTGAAAGAGGTTGAAAGAAGACCATCTTATCTGTGACAGATAAAATCTGGGGAGTCAGTAAGGCACCATGTTCGTTTAAGGGGAAAAAGCTCCAGAAAGTCATAATAGGTATGATGACTTTGCCGGTGTGTGTGTGTTTCTGCTGTCGTTGACGACTTTTCCTCTTAAGGTTTTATTGGAAACACGAGAGTCAAGGGCAGCCTCTACCCTTCAAGTCAATATATGTATTTGGCAGACGAGAACACTGAACTAAAAACACCCTGCTCTTGGCTGTGCTTTGTAAAGGCCATTCTGTTTTGGAAGGGGTTTTAAACATGCTTTGCCATATCCCAAATGCAGAGGCAAATAATAGGAAGTTAAAAGTTTTTGACCTGGAGGCCTTGAGCATGTGCCCTGACACGAGGAGGGAGTGGTGTGACCACAGGGGCTGCCCTGTTGAACACCGAGTGTGAGTGGCCCTGTGCCCACCGGAGATGGAGCAGCCAGGCCTGTCCCTCAGTTCCTGACCGTCATGGCGCCTCCATGGATGCTTCCTGTGATCGTGGTTGGCAGGGACCCTGTGCACTGAGCCAGTTTACTCTTAAAATGTGTGGTAGGAAATGTAAAATAGATAGCTAGTGGGAAGCAGCCGCATAGCACAGGGAGATCAGCTCGGTGCTTTGTGACCACCTAGAGGGGTGGGATAGGGAGGGTGGGAGGGAGGGAGACGCATATATATGTATATGTATAGCTGATTCACTTTGTTATAAAGCAGAAACGAACACACCATTGTAAAGCAATTATACTCCAATAAAGACGTTAAAAAAAAAATCACACTACATCTAAAATGTTTAAATGACTAGAAAATTGTAACGAATGGAAAATTATATACAAAAACATCTGTGTAAAAAAAAAAAATGTGTGGTAGGTGAACTATGACTTGTTTGCTCTGAAGGTGATTCCAGCAGAAGATGCAAGGGTGAAGGACACGGTGGCAATGGGTGAAATCTTACTTATTACTATTTAGAAAGTAACAAGCCAGTATTTTTCTAGTGTAGAGCTTATATATTTGTAACTTAATAGATGCTTAATTGAAGGTATTGGTGTAACCCAGTACACATTTTTTTTCATCTAACTCAGATTGGCAGTGATACTTAATGCTTTATTTGTATCTCCCATCAGATACTGAATCATCCTACTTGTTAGATCTCTCACCTTCTTCTTCAGTCTTGTCCTGATTGGTGAAAGTGGGGCTTCTGACAGCTCCGGGAGATGCCGGTCCAGCAGTGTCTGTGACTTGAACTGGGGAACCTCTGTGCCTTGCTCGCCTGTTGACCCTGCGGGGGTTGAGCACCCCGGTCACTTGCCCGTGCCTTGTGCACATTGGACACTCGCAGGGAGAGGGAGCCCCATGCCCCCCCACCCCCCGTCTCATCCAGCCCAACGTGCTCGCTGGGGTTTGGAGGGAAGGGGTCAGTTCTTCTGTGTCCTCCTTTTCACTGTCCCCGCATCTGTCCAGATGCCAGTCAAGCGTCCCTGCAGCCTTAGCCCCCATCATTGTCCTTCTTCACATGGTTTACTTTACACTCTATTCTTTCCACAGTTGTTTGACTCTTTCAAAGACAGCGTGGAGATACAGGAAAGAAAGAAACAAACTTAATTTAAAGGTTAGAATTCTGTTATTTTTAAAACGCAATCTCCTCGCCTCTGGCATGGATTTCATTTGGTTGCCACTGGTCTCTGTGAAGAGTGGACCTTGCTTAGGATTTACACTTAACCGAGTCAAGTTTGCTTCCATATCGTATTCCTTTGTGTAAGCTTTGTCAAGGGGGCTTGAATATTTGGTGTAGATTTAGAATTAATGCATCACCCTTCTCAAGATACTTACATTGCCTTTCTGCTGTGATGGGGCCCAAAGTTGTATCAAATGCCCTCTAATTAGAAAAGTTCTGAAAAAGTCTTTTCAGTCTGAAAGGTCTGAAAAAAGTCTGAAAAGTTCTATCTTCTTAGTTCATAACATTGTGACTTCTCATTAAATGAGAGTGACAGTCCTTAAAGGTAAATTATTTTATTTAAATTATGATGGATTTTGCCTTCCTAAATAACTGGGCACATTTTTAGGACTTTAGTGGTATATATTCGTGTATCTATAGGTTTTATTTTAGGTGAGTTGAGAAGAATTCTTGACATGGTACAAAATGGCATCATTTCA
This sequence comes from Eubalaena glacialis, assembly GCF_028564815.1. Classification (NCBI taxonomy): domain Eukaryota; kingdom Metazoa; phylum Chordata; class Mammalia; order Artiodactyla; family Balaenidae; genus Eubalaena; species Eubalaena glacialis. The sequence continues at coordinate 18,515,725 of NC_083717.1, read as the reverse complement.
AAGGCAGCTTTTCTTTTTTTTTTTAAAGAAAAGGAAGGAAGGAAGAAAAAAAAGAAACAAAAATTGAGTGTCAGTCGTCTACACTCGTATTTATATTCACCTGTGGGAGCAATTGTTTCCCAACATACCTTGCACCACAAACTGAAATTTTGGTGCCAGCCCCCTTGTGTGTGGATACATCCAGAACAGAGACAAGTTTTTGCAGGAATGTCATGTGACTGTAGGACAGGCCCACACAGAGGCTTTGTGTCAAAACAAACACTCAACAAGGCCAGATGGGCTTTGCCTCTTGTTCGACGCCATAGATTTTCAGTAAGAATGGGCCCTAGTGTTCACATACTCGGATGCGCTGGTGTTATGCTAATTCAGTCACTTTCGTGCTATTCATGGCTCTGCTGTGACGTGAGCAGAGCAGTGTCTTGGTAGCAGGAGGAGGTCAGAGGGCCGGGCTGGACACGCCTGACGCCATGGGTGCAGGGGCCGCTTCTCTTGCTCACATAGCACACATCAGACGGGTTTTCTGTTTTCCTTGTCCAGTCTTGTTGACCTGCTGTTTACTTTTGTCTTTTGATAAACAGGAAGCGCTGCTGCTGTGCTCAGAGGGGGTGTTTTAAGGACCTGTTACTGTTAAACACATTTGAGGGATGGGAGTTTCACCTAGATAGGATTTAACTTCAAAAAGAGGAAGGAGGGATTGGGGGCGGGGGAGAATGTAGGCCCAAGATAATCCCATAGCCTTAAAATTTTGGAATTAAAAAAAAAATGATTTGGGGTCTTTGGAAATGCTTGTCAGATCTCAGATTGCGGGTTCACATGTGCTGCTTCTGTGGGTGACATCTTAGCTTGTTTAAATAGTTGTTTAGAGCAAACATGAAGCTCTAGATGACATTTGGATTAGGGCTTGAGTGTCAGCGATTCCCACTCCGGTTTAGAGAGCCTCTTCTGGGTTTAGAGAGACTCTTCTGTAGCCTGGCCCCCGGGGGTCCTGTGTGTGCAGCTCAGCTCAGCACAGCCCGGTCCTGGGGAGGGAGAAAAAGTCAGGTATGAGACAAGTGCTGTTGGTGTGTGTCGTGTCTGGGCTTTATTCCCCACTATTCAAACATGCCATGTATGTCTTGGCCTCCACCTTTGTCCTAAGATGTCCCCCATCTGAGGTGGCACATAATTCCTTCATGAAGTGTTCTTTGTCTTTGGTGTCTTCTGAGTTTTTGTAATAACTGAACCACTTGGTTGGCATTTAATTTTGATAACCTGGTGTTGTTAGTGGACTTTCCACATACCTATGGCTTGACTCCCAAAGTTGATTGGAAAGTCTTGGAGAACAGGGGCCTTACCTAGACCTGGCAGTACCCTCTTTGTCCTAAAACACAAGTACTACTTTCAGACTGAGTGTTAAGTTCTTCGTCATCTGGTGGTGTGTAACATCATCTGGTGGTGTGTGACGTCATCTGGTGGTGTGCGACGTCATCTGGTGGTGTGTGACGTCATCTGGTGGTGTGCGATGTCATCTGGTGCTGTATGATGTCATCTGGTGCTGTATGACATCATCTGGTGGTGTATGACATCATCTGGTGCTGTGTGACATCATCTGGTGGTGTGTAACATGCCACCCTGTTATCTGCAGCTGTTAAACTGGGTAATAAGTGTACAGTGTTTTCAGTCATTGGGAGCCTCCAAGTGGATGGATGTTCTTCCATATCCTCGACTGCTCCTGCTGGCAGGAATCTTCCAGTAATCTGGACGGGCCCATGGCCTTGCTTCCTGCTCTTCTGCTTCGGGTGGTGCAGACTTGTGGTTCCGCCGCCATCAGGCGGCTCCCTGGGTTTGGAAAGGTGGATGGGATCAACAGAGCTCAGAACTCTGCTGCTGCGAAGACACACGTTTGTAAACATACGTCAACAGAGAATGTTGTAGGGGAGGTTAGGTAGTTTTAATTTTGCATCACAAGTTGCTCTCAAGATTGGATTATGGGGGTTGTGGAAATGCTTATCCTCCTTCCACTTTGAGAAGGAGAGCTGGCTGGGGTGTGTTGAATCTTTGTGACTGCTTGAGCCACGTGTGAACGAGCCTCAGAGGTAGCCCGCCCCCTTCATCGCTACACACACGGCCTCAGGTGTTTGCAAGGAGGAAGCGATTGTGCCGCGTCGGGCCACTGAGCCCGTGGGGTCCTTTCACCACCCTTTTTCGTGGCTACTGACTGATGAACGGGTGATACGCCCACTGGAGCCTCTGTCCTTAAAGCCAGGCTTCCTTGCCCCACCCACTCTATGTGTGCATCTTCAAAGCTTCACAGACCAGCTTTACTTCTGTTTTGCTGTCCCCCACCCTGTCTGATAAGTTTACAGTTACAAGTTCTATTGTTGTTTGAGGTTAGTCCGTTTCACCCTTGAATTACTAGTTGTGTAGTTAGGTTTTCCCTGAGTTCCCATACAGCTAATTTGTTTCTTTGCTTCCATGCAGGATTTTTATCGGAAACTTTAAAGTTATGCGGCAGAATAGGGTTAGTGCAGACTGGTTGGGTTTGGGCTGGCTATGTTTTCTGTTTTAGTGCTTCGATTGTGCTGCTTAGTGTGTTTTGGTTCGTCTGTTTGTTTGTTTCTGAGATACTGTGCACCATAATTTCTCAGAAGCAATAGATTGACGGCACCATTACCTAAATTTCAAATACCTCATACGAGAAAACTTTACGAGGACAGCGAACTAAGCATGTATCTAAGGGATTAAGAAATCATACGGTATTAACCTGCATCATCTCCTTTACGTTATTTCATAAGGTGTCTTGGAGCCCTTCCTTTAAAATGCCTCCATTTCAAATGTACTTGAAACTGACCAGATAAACCCAGATGACGTTATGAGTCGCACTAGGGATTTTCAGGAAAAATCTAAACGCCAATGCATTTTGAAACAAATGAGTTTTTAAGGGAATACAAACTGATCTTTGGCTTGAGATCACCAGTAGCGTGTCGATGAGTTTGGGGCTTTGGGGCCGTGTTTAAGCGAGAGTCCCTGTTGTTTGTCTGCTAGCGACTCCAGCAGGCAGGGACCGTTTGCTGCCATAAACCCTGCGTCTGTCCAGGGCCAGCCGTAGCGTGGATGCTCCGCAGGGGTGCGAGGGCGTGAATCAGGTCCGCGGGCTCCTTAGCGGGGATAACTGTAAAGCGTGCACGCCTTCGAGACGTGGGTGTGCGTGCTGTGGAGAGACAGGACGAAGGGTGAAGCGGGATGGAAGGCCGACGCTGGGGAGAGGTAGAGGTTAGCGGGAAGTGGCATTTGGGTGAAGCTTTCCACAGGGGAAAGGTGGGGATGGCTTTCCAGGAGGGTCCAAACGAGCCACAGCAAGCTGAGCGGCAAGGAGATCCCGCGGACCCACCGGCCTGGATCTTGGTGTATCCTGTGTGCGCTTTGTCGGTAGCTCCTCTCCCTCCTGAAAATCACCCCGAAAGCTGGCGCGTGTTCCTCGCCTGAAGAGATGTCCGTGGTCATAGGACTCGGGAGGACCCCCGGCTCTGGCCCATCTGTTGACGACACCATCACTGCTCCCTCCTTGGATCCATGGTGGCCGTGGCCTGGCGGGAGGAGGACGCCCACCTCTGGCCTCAGCGGTCCCCGCAGACACTGGGTCAGCCCCCTCCTCCCTCCCGAGCTCCGGCGGTCTGAGCCGCCGCCTCTGAGCACCGCCTGCCCCGCCTGCCCCGCCTGCCCCGCCTCGGGGCCATGCGTGCGCGAGGTGCTGGTGCCGCGGCCCTCCCTGCCCTGGACCCCGCACGCCGGGGGGCTGTGCTGGATTTAGGTGTAGGGGCCACAGGGTGCGGCTGGACGGCTGCGTGCCCAGGCTTCCAAAGAGGAGACCCCAGGTAGGTGCAAGTTCTCCATCAAAACCCACCGTTTCCTCACCATCTCCTCTGTTAGTTCAGGAGTATTTATTCTGATTCAGCCTGGTTGAGTACTGCCAGGTGTAAGGAATTAATTGTGGATTTTTAAAGCAATTTGAGATAACTTCTTTAAAGAAAAACTGGGAGGTGGTTTTTGGATTAAGTAATATGAGGGGGCAGTGGAGAGCCGCTTTGGGGTCAGATACTGTTGGTTCGTTTTAGAATTCTGAGCTATTTAGAGTTTCTCATGTTTCAGGGAGGCTTTCTTTCCAGGTCAGAGAAATTCCTTTTGGTTTAAGTCAGCCTCTCTTGTTGGCTGGTTGGAGAGTAAATAGGAGAGAGGAGAGTCTTCTTCTGCTGGGTGAGAGCCCTAAGAATCTCTTAGGTTGGTTATTTCTTTATAAACACTAGAAAAACATTCAGCATTTTAGTTTGCTTTAAAAGATCTCAGTTATTGCCTGAACTGCACAGGTGCCGTGGGCCGCTGAGGCTGCAGGGTGGGTCCCTGCCCTGAGGGGACCGGGGCCCGGTTTTAATGGTTATGGGTTGTATTTTTCTGCAGCTTGGAATCCAGCACTGCCAGGTGCATGGCTGGAATGAAACGCTTCTTAAATCTGTGTGTCTTTATAGGTAGTGTGGGGTAAAGCATTACTTCCTCATACTGAAGTTAGTCAAGTCTGTTAATTGGTGGGTGATATAGTTTTCATTTTTTTCCCATTCTTTAAAAAAAATTTATTTATTTAAATTTATTTATTTTTGGCTGCGTTGGGTCTTCGTTGCTGCGTGCAGGCTTTCTCTAGTTGCGGCGAGCGGGGGCTACTCTTTGTGGTGGTGCATGGGCTTCTCATTGCGGTGGCTTCTCTTATTGCAGAGCATAGGCCATAGAGCGTGCGGGCTTCAGTAGTTGTGGCACGCGGGCTCAGTAGTTGTGGCTCGCAAGCTTAGTTGCTCCGTGGCATGTGGGATCTTCCCGGACTAGGGCTCGAACCCGTGTCCCCTGCATTGGCAGGCGGATTCTTAACCACCAGGGAAGCCCTTTTTTTAAGCAAAAAAAAAAAAGACTGTATCTTGATCAAATTTTCCCTTCCACATTTGTCCCCTTGACGAATCTGTTTGATCCTCGTACAAGAGGCAGTGTGTCAAAAAGAGCATAGCAGGAATTTAGAAGTCGGAGTCATGAGCTGAAACTCCCTTTCCTCTTCACCTGTAATTACGTGTGTGACGATCTCAGACAGGTTAGGTTTCCTGCTCCCCTGTCCTCACATCTGCACATGGAGCTGAAAGCGTTTCCCACGAATGAGTGTCGTGAAAACAGTCACTGTGCATGAGTGGCCCCACCGCTGGCCCTTTGTGGAGTCAGGGATGGGGGGGCCCAGGGGAGGCCCAGAGCAGGCACCTACCTTCAGAGCTCTGGTGGTCACCACGCCTGGAAGGAGAGGCTTGGAGTTTGGGCACAGAATCTTGTAGATCTACATTGTTTTTAGGGACTCAGGCTCATATGCTACCTCACAGCCCTCTTCCGGTGTCTCTGGCCCATCAGGTGACAGTACTGCCCACACCCTTCCTTGGGCGTCCTGACACTCACCAGGACATGAGCAGGAAGAACTTGGCTGGCCCAGGTGAGCTGTTGTCTGGCCCACCCTTTCATGGGTCGTAGGCAGGTTTATCCAGGCGTAAACTCACTTTTTCCTGGTCTTCCAGACCTGCGGTGGTGCTCGGGATGCAGCTCTGTGGGTGAGCATGGAGGTGTTTCTGCTGGAAATTGGGTTCCTTTACATCGGAAGGGTAGAGTATCTGGAAGGTTTCTTTCCCCATAGCTCACGTCGTCTGGAATGTCAGCCGGGTTAGCCACACTGCGGTTCTTTTTTTTTTTAATGTTACTTTTTAAAATTTATTTATTATATTTTAATTTTTTTGGCTGTGTTGGGTCTTCATTTCTGTGCGAGGGCTCTCTCTAGTTGTGGCAAGCGGGGGCCACTCTTCATCGCGGTGCGCGGGCCTCTCACTATCGTGGCCTCTCTTGTTGCGGAGCACAGGCTCCAGACGTGCAGGCTCAGTAGTTGTGGCTCACAGGCCTAGTTGCTCCGTGGCATGTGGGATCTTCCCAGACCAGGGCTCGAACCCGTGTCCCCTGCATTGGCAGGCAGATTCTCAACCACTGCGCCACCAGGGAAGCCCCCACACTGTGGTTCTTGAGTGAGCTCTGGGGTCCGAGGATACAGGGTGAAGGGGGTGTTGATCACGACAAGGCACCCGTGTCCACGGGGTTTCTCTTGGCAGTTAGGGGAGCACAAGCCTGCATTTGTTGATTATAGTTTCTGAGAAAGTCTTGTTGAAATTTTTTTCTTTGCCCAATAGGGTTATTTATTCATATATATTTTACACATTATTTAGACAACAATATGGTGTTTTGTTCATTGTTCTGTGCTAAAGAGAGCAGAAGATGCTCCCTGCCTTTAGGGAACTTATCTAGAGATAACAAAACACCACTCGTGTACAAGGAGATAGGCTGTTAAGTGACAGATTTGTGGTCTAGATGAACACCTTGGGGTTGGAGCACATTTCACAGAGGCAGTGGTTGTGTTCTGTATCAGGAGAGGCACAGACAGCCTGGGTCGTCGGAGCCACGGGGGTGAAAGCGTTCAGATGTGTGGAGTGGGAGGAACTAGCGCTTACTGAGCACCTGCTCTGTCTCAGGCGCTGCTCGGAGCGCTTGGGATGGGACCCATGGGGAGCCCGGAAAAGCAGGCTTGGAGAGAGCATTGAGTGCTTGGCCAAGGACGTTGGGTTTTAATGTTTAGGATGTAGTGAGTCACTGGAAGTGACTCATCACGGGGCAGGGACACGATGAAACAGGTGTTCTGTGAAGATGGATGTGGTTGCAGGATGTGGACAGGATTGGGAAGAGAGGAGCCTGGAAGTAGTGAGATGAGTTAGCAGGTGATTCCATTACTGAGAACAAGAGAAGAAGGAAGGGGAAAGGAAGGGATGTGTTCACTCGTTATTTAAGGTGATACAGTTATAAGATAAGATTACACATATATGTTTGCTATGGAAAACCAGAAGGTGCAGACAAGGGCTGCCAACTGTGTGTAGCCGTTGGTACCTTTTGCCTGTGTCTGCAGGTTGCACTGTCTTCAGACTAAAGATGAGATGATACCTTCCATGATATTCTGTGCACAACATTTACATTGCTGTATAGTGTTTCATTGATTGGATGTACTCAGCCAATTTCTAATTGTTGGGTATGTGGCTGGCTTCCTATTCTGTATTATTGTTTCTTAAAACATCTGATTTCATATATACATCTTGACCATGTAGACAAACATTTTAAATTCCTGGGTTAATGGGTATGTTCAATTTTAAGCATATTGATACATAGTACCAAATTCTCCCTCCCTGCAACTCACCCCTAACTACCTCACACATCCCCTAAAAGCAAGAATATTCCTTTATATAATTACTCTATACCGCTCACATCCAGGGAATTTTCCAGGAATCAGTTCTGTCACATGATATGACAGATTCTTCAATTGTCCCAGCACTGTTTGGTTTTGTTTTTAAATGAATTTTCTCTCCAGATGCAGGATCCACTCTAGGATCATATATTGCATCCAGATATTAGACAACGTGGATTTTTTTAAAAAGAAGTCAGTGCAGTTGTGTTATTAAAGGTCTCATATTCTGGACTTATCTGGTTGTTTCCTTGTGGTGTCATTGGACTTGATTCTCTATCCTCTGTATTTCCTGTAGAGAGGCTACGTTTATGGCTTGATTAGATTAAGTCCGAGGAGGATGTTGCTGCCAGTAGAAATGAAGATAATAAGTTGCTTTTAGGGGGAAGATAAGGAATATAAGCTTCTTAAATTAGAATTAAAATAGGACTTGATAAAAATATTGTTCAGTTATTAGTTGTTCCCAAACGGACATGCTTTTATTCATGGCATTAAAATTTCCTGGCAAGCAAGCAAAACAAGCTCCCTGGGGAATTCAGACAGCTCCCAAAGTCACATGCAGTGAGAGAGGTCGATGTCTGAGGCTGGCATGTCTGGAGGGCTCTGGTCTAGAGATATGGATTTTGCAATTCTCTGCAAAGAGCTTAGAGGTGAAACAACTCTGAGAAAGAATTTGTATCTGACACTGCGAAATTTGTATCTGACACTGCGAATATATGTATAACCACCTATATGGTCATCACAGGAATATCAAACATATGTGTATGTATTCATGGTGACGGTTTTTAAGATGTAGTAACAAACATCTGTTTGATTTAAGAAGTGTTCATGGGACTTCCCTGGCGGTCCAGTGGTTAAGACTCTGTGCTTCCATTGCAGGGTGCACGGGTTCGATCCCTGGTCGGGGAACTAAGATCCCGCATGCTGCGCGGAGCGGCAAAAAAAAAAAAAAGTGTTCATGAAAGCGTTAACCCATGAATTTATGAGCTAAAACATAATACATAATAATACATAGAAGAAACACAAAGCATTTCAGCCTTGAGAAATGTCGATTCGGTCAGACCAGGGTAGAGCCTGAGATTTGGAACTTCTGATTAGTTTTCAGGTGATGCTGATCTGGGATGGAATCCCACTTAGAGAACCACTGCTTCAAATCATGGATGAGATTAGAACTGTAGTATAATACTTAGATGAGTGGTTTTTCAGACTTGATTTTTTAAACAGGCAAAACTTTTTTATTAAAATAAATATTTTATGGACCTCCCCATTATGCAAAATATTTTAAAAATGATGCTGTTGGGAAGAGATTGGGAGGAAGGGCTGTAGGAAGACAAGCGCCTGTGATGCTGTCGTTGGAAACCATCCGTGTGGGTCTGAGAAAGTGCTGGGAATGAGTCGGCAGATGTAGGGCTAAGTCCCGGCTGACAGCGTTTATTAGTTGTGACTTCTTGTCAGCAACTTAAACGCTCTGAGTCTCCGTTTTTTCATCTGAAAATAGGGATTATAAACCCTCCCATCACATTAGATAATGCACATGAATGCAATGCAAATATAACTGGTGGTTACTGCATTCTCGTTCTTGCCTTGACTCCGTCCCGAGCCAGCTCTGTGATCTCTTGTACATGATTTCTATGGAGTGGGGCAGGAATAGGGGAGCATCCATGGCTCAAGCGATCTCTACGTTGTTCTGAAAGTGATGTCACAGGTAGAGAGGTCAATAATGGGCTGATTTCCCACATTACTGGGCTAATATGCGACCCTATGAGAGATTATGTGCTGGTTCTAATAAAGCAAAATGCCAGAATGTTATTTCCTTGAAGTTGGAATTCACCTTTAGTTTCAGGCTGCCTTTTTCTTTTTTGATTGACATATTAAATGAAGCCATCCACTCTTCAAGGGAGGCAGCAGATTTGTGGTTTGCTCTGTGGTGGTGAGGTGGTGGCATGGGTGTTGGGTGTGGTTTGGGGCGGAAAAGTGGGGGGCAGCGGAGTGCACTTACCACGAGGCACTGGCTAGTATTTAATGGTGATCTGCTGTTGAACAGCAGCTATGTTTTCTGCCTTTATTGAGAAGGCAACAAAAAATCTGTGTAATGTTACTGCAACAAAATTGAAAATGGGTCCTGTGGTTTGAATTTATACATGATAGGCATTTTTGAAGTGGAAATGATTAAAGTAGCTAAGGTCAAAATCACACGTATAGTCGGCCCTCCGTATCCGTTATGTGTGGGTTCTGCGTCTCAGATTCAATCTTATCTACAGATTTCAATTGAAAATATTTTTAAAAATTCCAGAAAGTTCCTAAAGCAAAACTTGAATTTACCACTTGCACAGGCAACTATTTACATAGCACTTACATTGTATTCAGTATTATAAATCATCTAGAGATGATTTAAAGTAGACAGGGGGATGTGGTAGGTTATATGCAAATACTACACTATTTTGTACAAGGGACTTGAGCACCTGTGGATTTTGGTGTCCTGGAACCAACCCCCGCTACAGATACTGAGGGAGGACTATACCACGTCTGTCTTGAAATACCAATGATTCATTAAAAAAAAAAAAAAAAAAAAAGAACTTTGGAACATGTTTTAAACGTCTTGTTTTTGGTTTAAGTAGATTGGAGAGATGCTTAACCAAGAGTGTCTAGCATGAGGCATCAGTGCTATTGATTGTGCTCTTCTATTGACTTGAACGAGGAAGTGCTTTCTTTCAATATTTGTGATGTCATTACCAATGACTTCATTTGTCCCGAGACAGTTATCCTGGACTCATGGGACGGACGGTTGCTAACCTTGAAGCCGTGTGCCATGCCCATTATTTTAAGGCGTTTTTCAAACGGTTTCTCGTCTTTTTGCTTCTGAACATTATAGATGTGCAGTGTGAGATAGTTCTGCCAGGATTCTCATGAAGAAAGAGCGGCACCTCCTACAGAGGTTGCCGTTTCCAACTCTTGTACCTGATCCTTTCCATATTCTCCTCCATATTTCTGTGTGAGTGCTTTTGTCGGTTCTTCTTTTTTTTTTTTGCAGGGCCGGGGGAGGGCGGGGTCTGTCTTTTGACTCAATGTGGAAGTTTTAACCCTGTTTCACTGCCCCGGGCATGCTTCACCTCTCTCTCTCTGTCTCTCTCTCTGTCTCTGTCTCTGTCTCTCTGTCTCTGTCTCTGTCTCTCTCTCTCTGTCTCTCTCTCTCTCTGGCGTGCTTTGCCTCTCTCTCTCTCTCTCTCTCTCTCTCTCTGGTGTGCTTTGCCCCCCTCTCTCTCTCTCTCTCTCTCTCTCTCTCTGTCTCACACACACACACACACACACTTTTTAGACCTCTTTCCCCCCAAAGTAGTTATAATTTTGATTAAGTACTTGACATTCACACTATTTTCCGTATTAAAAGCTTCTCATAGCTGAACCATGTATGATAGATACCTTGATTACTCTTTCTTTCCTTCACAAGTTTTGTGTTTTCCCTGAAATGAACAACTTTTTTTTTTTCCATTTGGTTGGTCTTCTATGAATTTGCAGCTAATTCCATCCCAGCTCTGCCAGCTGTTAAGTAGCATCTGGATGTGTTTAGTTGCGTCCTTTCCCGGCCTAGTCTTGGGGATGGCTCCTGGCTGGACCGCCCCCTGGCAGTTCTCTCCTGTGTCTGCCCCCTGCTTCACATGCCATGCCTTCCTCACTCACGGTTATGTCTTGGTTTTGTTGGTGCACATCCTCTAGTGTTCACTTGAGAAAGGGACAGAGAGGGTAATTTTTTAGAGACACTGCATTTCTAAAAATGTCCTTTTCTACCTTCGCTCACACTTTTCTGGTAGCTGTTGGCTGAAGTCTAGAATTCTATGTTGCAGACCATTTCTCTTAGGAGTTTTGAAGTCAGCATTCTGTTATCATCTAGATTTTGGTGTTGCTCTTGAGAAGGTCCAACCCATTCTGATTTCTGATTCCTTTTCCCTTTGTTGTGGTGACTTGTATTTTACTTTTTGGAAGTTCCTTCCTTCCTCCCTCCCTCCCTCCCTCCTTCCCACCCTCCCTCCTTCCCACCCTCCCTCTTCTGGCATCTGATTCTGCTAAAACCTCACCACAAACCTTTTCCAAATCTTTTCAGTGAACGTAATCTTTTCCTCTTCTGAACTCACAAAGCATTTTTATGTTTAGTTTTCTTATGACTCATGGTCTGTCTCTTTTTAACTCTTTGTTTTATCTGATAAATTTTAATTTCTCACAGTAGGTAATGATTGTCAGTGCTTCACACATAGTAAATACTCAATTCTCTTGGATCAACATGAAGTTTCTAGTCTTACGATTACAAGTATATTCTCATTTGAAGATTTGACAGGATATAGACCATTGCTGTACACCATGGTTAATGTAAGAGTAGGGTACTGTTTCTATTTGTAGATGCTTTTCTTGAAACTTGCATGGGCATAAAATATGCAGTGCTTGTGTGTTACCCAGGTCACCACTCGCAAAAGCTCAGTATCTTGTTGTATAGTGTGACAATGCTCTTTATGGAGTGTGAGAGATTTCTTGAAATTTGGATAGGAGTCAGTCTTTCATTAGGACTTTTCCTGCACTGTATTCTCTTCCTGTATCCTGGGATAGGGTGGGTATCAGCATTCTTTGCAACTTGCATTTTATCAAATCTCTGTGCTTTCATTCTAGCTGGTCATAGAAATGTTCCCTCCATCTTTTTTCCCAGTCATCTTGGGGGAGAAGCAGTGATTCTGTGTGTGGTTTTGCCTCCCAATTTCTCCTCTGGGCTTGGATCCATCCTGGGGAGCCTTGTCTGGCGGGACATTTGCTTCTTGGTAGCCCTCTCTCCAGCCACTTGTTGGATGAACCTTGTCTCTCATTTCTTGCTCATGTGTGATGGATTTTTGTTCATCATACTGTAAACTTATTATTAGTGTTTAAATCTCTGGTTATTTTATATGTACATACCGTAAGTGAAACTTTTTTTTAAAAAATTGAGTGTTGTGTCATGTTTGTTTTTTAACCCAATGACAGGTCTACAGATTGTAGAATTAATGTTTTTGGTATTTTTAAAAGTGGCTTATCACAGCTTTCTGTTCAGGTACATTTCTAAGTTTCTACAGCCAGGACAGCAATGATTTCTGTTATTATTTCAAACTTAGTGTAGACTGACACAAAGTGGAATCAACGAATATGGTCTAAATTTTTTAGGAAAGTTTTCCCTCATGGGTACTTGACTGTTCCTTGAAAACACAGCGAGTGCTCTGGGTGTCGAGAGAGAATTGTGTGCATGAAGGCTGTCAGTTAAAATCTCCTGAGAGACTACTCTTCCAAGGAGTTGTATCTCTCAGTGGCAAAAACCCTCCTTCCTGGTTTTCATACTCTTGCGGGAGGAGGTCATTTTCACGTGCACTGCTCAGATCTGATTTTTTAGTGTGCTGTGCTCTCTTGAGATTACTGATGATTCCCTCTTGGTGCCTTCTCTCCAAATGGTTGTTTCCATTCAGCACATGGTATGGAGTGACATTTAATAAGCACCAGCCTGATGAATGCCTTGATATGGTGTTGTCAGGGCTACTTGGCATAGCTGACCGTTGAATCAGGACCTCTCTGGAGGCAGAAGTCAACAACTGAATCTCAGAATTAGACAAGCCTTGATCAGATCGTTGAAGGATGTTAAGCCAAGTTTGCAGAGTGTTTCAAGGAGGAGGGAGTGACCAGCGGCATTGAATTCTGCTGATAGACCAAGGAAGATGGGTCTTGAGAACTCCTTTAGCAACATGGAGGCTGTTGGTGACCTTGACGGACAGTTTTGGAACCATGGTGGGGAGGAAGCCTGATTGGAACAGGGTTATGGGAGAAGAACCTGAGACAACAGATATTTTAAAAATTTGGCTGTCAAGAGGGTCAAGGTGTGGTAGCTCGAGGGCAAAGTAGGGTCAACAGAAGATTTTGTACTATTATTTTAGCATTTGGAAAAATACAGTATTAACAGCTTTTAAAGGCTCAAAGTTGACATCTGAGTACTATTTTCCATACTGTTACGGCTTTTAAAAAATTTTATTGAAGTGTAGTTGTGTTGTGTTAATTTTTGCTGTACAGCAAAGTGATTCAGCTATATATATATATATACATTCTTTTTTAAAAAAAATATTCTTTTCAATTACGGTTTATCATAGGATATTGAATACGGTTCCCTGTGCTGTACAGTCGGACCTTGTTGTTTATCCATCCTCTATATATTAGTTTGCATCATACCATTATGGTTTTTAGAGACATTAACAGTGAGGCTGGAGATAGAGCTCTAACCTTTCTTGGGGTGTTCCGGTCAGGAGAAGCTCTTGGGGAAGAGGATGGCTGAGGAGTCTTGATGGATGGGAATGGTCAGCCTGAGGGGTAAGGTGGGTCCCCAGGCACTGGGCATGGGAGGAAGGGTGCAGTTATACAGGGCACAGTGCGGGCTGTGAGAGGGGAAGTGGTGGGAGAGAGGCTGGACCCTAGCAGGTTTTCAAGTACCAATTTAAGAGGTTGGGAAATCTTTAGGAGGGAATTTATTTCAAAGGAGTAGCTCCAAGTGTTATAGAAAGGCAGTAGGTTGTGATCTCATGCGGAAAGAGTGAGGAGGATTAAGAGGCTTTAAGAATGTGTTTTATAAGCTACGTTTTAGAGGTCAGCCTGCTTCTGGGTGCATAAAGTTGCTTTAGAAGTGAAAGCTGATATTTAGGTTGATTAGGTCATCCTGCAGCTTGCTTGTGGTAAGTGTCTGGGGATGATGACTTTCTCTTTATTCGCCCCCACGTTATTCATTCTTCTCCATTTCTCTTGGAGAGTTAATACCATTTGGTAAGGAAGAGTAGGAGTATAGTTTGTTTCAGGACTTTGTTCTTCAACAGCTCAACGATTCTAGAAATGACAAATTCTGGAGCCTGGCTCGACTCACAGCAGCGGGTTTCTTAAGAACTCTCTGGATGACATTGTAACCAGGGAATTATGCAGAGTAAGGACCAGTGAGTGAAGGGGATGCCAAGGGTATGTGTGTGGTATGTGTGTGGTGTGTGTTTTGTGTGTGTGTGGTGTGTGGTGTGCATGTGTGTGTGTGTGTGTGTGTGGTGGGGGGTGTGTGGGGTGTGTGTGTATGGTGTGTGGTGTGTGTGTGGTGTGTGTGTTTTCTACAAGCTTACTCTCCGTGTTCTAGATGAACAGTTGATTTCAGCACTGAATCTATTAAAGAAATCTAGATAGATAAGGGTACAAAAGAACTCTGGGTTATTGGTATAGTAGTTTTTATGATAATGTTTAATAACTTTGAGAATTAGGGTCTGGACTGCCTTCTGTGCTGGTTAGAAATGACAGGGATTGATAATCCTTCATTTTTTATGTGTTCCATTTTTTGTGATTCTTAGTCATGGCTCTCTTAAAGATGCCCTTGGAGGGCTTCAAGGGTATGGATTGCCTGACCCCACCCCTGGAAGGTCAGAGGCAGCAGATCTGAGCAGGGTCCAGAATCTGTATTTTAACTCTCATTAATTTTGTGCCTCCTCTATCCCAGCCTTTCCTTTAAGAAAAAACTGTACCAAACATCACTGGTTAGGCTGGGAAAATGGAGTGTTACCTTGAATTGAACTTTTTATTAGTAATTCTGTGCTGTGGATGATTTAGTAGCTAACAGCAAAAGGTATACTTTAGTATATTTTCATTTAAGTACACAAGAGAATGATTATAGAAGTTTAAGAACAACTATGTTCTCTCTTCACATAATTTTAGAGCTTGATTTTATGTTACATTGTGTGTATATGTATGTGTGTGTATATATGTGTGTGCACATGCATGAACGTGCACACACACACCCCCCAGGTAGAAGTGTGTAACACTTAAAATGAAGTCTTTTTTCTTCCTTCTCCCCGAGTCCCACCCCCAGGGATAAACATTGCAAATTTTGGTGTGCATCCTTGGAGACATTGCCGTATGCACACATACAAGTGTATGTAACTTTGTCTTTACAGAAATAGACTCAAGCACACATGCTGTTCTGAGCTTGCTTTGTTCACTTGTGGTCTTAACATTCTTCTGTGTCAGTATATTTAGACCTGTTTGTAGGGGTTACTTTGAGCCACCAAGGCAGGCAACCTCCTTTTCTTCAGATAGGCTGTGACATGAGCTTTTCAGACACACAGTATATGTTGCTTGCTTATTAGAATATCTCAGTAGATTGGATTGGGAGGATTAATAAGTATTTCATATTGGACCATGGGAAACCCAGCATACTTCAGAGGAGTTAATATTTCGTGTGCAGAGAGTTTTGCTCATTTCTGCAGTTCCTATCACAATAGTGTATTGGCGTCTGAGCCAAAGGGATGTGCATGCAGGAGTGACTCCATCATCAAAAAAAGAAAATTGACTCAACCAAAGATAGGGAGCCACTTGAATTTTCAGTCAGTTGGGATATTCTTGATGAGGTCGATTCCTTTTCATGGCAGGAGGTTATCCCCGTGTAAATTGTTGTGTTCCCTTTTGGTGATGCTAACTTGCTGTCTGTTCTTTGATACAGGATCCAAACTACTGGATACAAGTGCATCGACTGGAACATGGAGATGGAGGAATTCTTGATCTCGACGACATCCTCTGTGATGTGGCGGATGATAAAGACAGAGTGAGTGCAAGTCCAGGAAAGCGGCTCTGAGTGCATTCTGTGAAGGCGGGGGAGGGCATGGGTGGGGGGAGCACTTTCCTTCCTGTTTCAGACACATGTATTTTAAAGGACATTTGGGCCACTCATACTGGTATGTTTGTTTTTTAATAAGTATCATGAATATTCCCAGGGTATAATGATTTTCTTGATATCTGGGACTTAATACTAGGTTTTGAACTTTTAAAATTGCAGCGTTTTAAATGGAAATATCTTTAAGAGGTTTCCATGCCATCCCCCCCTTATTTTAACCAAATGTAACATCTTTCCCGACAACTCAGGCCTGTCATTATGCTCACTGTTTCCATGTGCGACATACAAGGTCTCTGTTCTGATCCCAGTGGTGGCCCATCCCAGCAGCTGGCATGGCCCGGCTGCATCCCACCCTCCTCCCGGTGGGCTTGGCTTTCAGGAAGCCGCCCTTTCCTCTGTGGCTCCTCTCCGAGTGCTGTCACACTGCAACAGCATCTTCACTGTTGGCTGTGATGGAGGCATCACTGGCCTGTATCCACCCTCCTATCTGTCCTCCTTGAGGGAATGAGGCAGAGGAGTGACTCAGAACGTGTTAGGAATCTGTGGCAGGATGTTGGGCTCTGGCACAGGAGTCAGCGGATTCTTGATTGCTTGAATCCAACTTGAGCACGCTCTGGCCACACCCCCTCGTGTTTGACCTGCTGTGAGTTGCTGGGAGGGCTGGCAGCCACATCCTCACCTGTTCATCGTGGCCTGTGATAGCTCAGGGTGGGCTGCACAGTGAGGTGACTGCGTGGGGTTGAGGAAGGTAAATGGCCCAGTGCCCACTCCTGTTCCTCCCGGGAGCTCTCCAACCGCTGGCCCCTTGCCTCCGGGGCTGTGGGCTGGGCGAGCGCAGCTGCTGTGCTTATTCCCGCCTGAATTCCTGACAGCATAGCGCCTGGCTCAGAACCGGCCGATGTCTTATGCGTTTTCTTGAAATCTTAAGGAAAATGGAAACTTCCGGGGTACCAGGTATTGTGTAACGTCACGGATGTTTGATTCACTAGCCCCTGCCATCGTGGGGTTTGTTCCCTGCAGCTACCGTGGGCTGGGAGCATGTGGTGTCAAAAATGCAGAACTTTCCTGCCTGTCTGTGATTTGCTGCTCTTTCTCCTGGGGTCAGTTCTCCTTGTCAGGCTCTTCTGTGAGCCAGGAATAGGGTGGCTCTCAAATCCTTTTCCTGCAATCCACATGAAGAGCATCCTCTAGAGACTTAAAATATAGTCATCTTATTGTGCAGCTCAGCTCCAGAGCCTAAACTACAGAAATTTATGAGGAATTTAAACAGATTGCCCTTTCCCAGCCGTAATGCTGGAAAGAGATGAGCTAATGTGTTGTATTGATCTTTTCATATTTTCTCTTCTCCCTTCCTCTTTCTTTTCTTTTTTCTTTTTCTTTTTTTGGTTGTTTCTCTTCTATAAAATAATACAGCTTCTTATGAGGAAAAAGAAACATACAAAGAAGGAAATAGTCACCCGTGACCCCCTTACTGCTTAAAGCTCATTACTGCCGCTATTTGAGTGGGCTTTGCATCCTGACGCTTTTTTCCTTCAGAGACAGACACACACTTTCCTCCTCTTAAATAAAAAGGATTGAGTAGTAGCCTGCTTTTTTGGAGTTGATGATAAATACATTTCCACATCCATTAACCATAGCTATGCCGACATTGCTGCACAGTATTTTCTTTTAGGGATTTATGTGCTCTTTCATGCGTCCTGTTTTGGATTCTTGGATTTCTGTGGAGGAAGCTGAGTGGTCCTGGGTATGTCTTTTGCACCCAGCAGCAGTGGTGAGCATTCCTGTTTCTCCACCTGTTTCCTTCCTTCCTTCCTTCCTTCCTTCCTTCCTTCCTTCCTTCCTTCCTTCCTTCCTTCCTTTTAATTGAAGTGTAGTTGATTTACAGTGTATGTTAGACTCAGGTGTACAGCAAAGTGATTCAGTTATATACATATACATATATTCTTTTTCAGATTCTTTTCCATTACAGGTTATTACAAGATAATGAAACCTGTTTCCTTTCTGATTGAACACAAATGTAGTTTTCCCCCAAGTTGGTGCCATCCTACTTTATTCAGCCCACATGGTATAGCGCCGGGCAGGTTCATGGGGCACAAGTAACGCTCCTCCCTGCACCCCAATCAGTGTTCACTCTCCAAACACAGTTCACATTTTGAGTAGGTAGAGTATTGCGATGTAGATGTTCAGCCATAGGATTTTAAAAAGAACTTTAAAACCATATTGGGACTTATTTTATGGCCTTTTTGGTGGGCATTTCATGTGTACTTGAAAATAACGTGGACTCTGCAGCTGTTGGATCTATAAAGATCAACCAGGTTAAGGGGTTTGATGTTCTTGTTTAAATTTGGGGGCAATTTGTTACTCAGCAACTGAAAATAATACACTCTTCTTTCAGCACAACCATTAGATCGCACATAAAAACCAAAGGTAAAGGAAACTGTGTAATCTAAAACAGCTGCATATTGAAATCATAGGATAAACAAACCGTTTTTTAGATTTTATATTCTTATGTGAATTTGATGATAAATCTACATTTTCTGGAATCTTTTATTATATATCCTATGTAGGTTAAAAAAATCTTTTAACCTGAGAAAAGGGTTTTAAATATTAGTAAGTAAAATAAGTTTTCAGACAATTTTACATCATGTAGATTAAATTCAGTTTCCAAATAGAAAAACGGTAGAGGGTACAAGGCACTGCTGACTAAAATAGTTTTTAAATCATTGTTTTATTTGTTCAGAAATATTTAAATATGTGTATGTGTATAATTAATTTAAATTTTTGAAGGAGCATCTTAAAGGACCCATTGTAAGTTATAACTATGAAAATATAATTAATCCAGAATCCCAGCACCCAAATTCACCCGTGTTGTTGGATGCATTATTCAAAGTGAGGGATTGTGTGTAGTGAGTTGTATG
Source organism: Eubalaena glacialis (assembly GCF_028564815.1). NCBI lineage: Eukaryota > Metazoa > Chordata > Mammalia > Artiodactyla > Balaenidae > Eubalaena > Eubalaena glacialis. The sequence continues at coordinate 18,496,794 of NC_083717.1, read as the reverse complement.
GCTCTTTTCCATGGTTCTGAAACTTGATTCTGATTTAATCACCCTGGAGTGTTTTCAACTTTTCTTGGCAGTTTCTCTGGCTAAGGATCTTGACACCTATTTTGCTTTTAGGTTAGAAAAACGTTCTCCTAAACAATAAAATTCCTCTTTAAAAACATGTCCTGTTTTAGGAAACTCCTCTGGGCACCTGAATTTTATTCCCCACCCCACCCCAGGGTGCTATTTCTGCTCACAAACTGTGAAAACAAGGCTTCAGTGGCCCTGCCTTCCTGTCAGTCTCTGTAATGGGGAAAACTCTCTCAGAGATACAGATTTTATACCTGGTCACTGAATTTGTAAAATTATGAAAAAATATTTTTTAATACAGGGAAATGAGGATTAAGAGGCAATAATTCAAATGATCACGGAAGAAAATTGAAGTATCTATTTAGCTGTAATTTTGCTTATTATCCTTTAGTTATTAGAGTTCAACGCACAGCACTGAGGAAGTTTTCATTTAGTGCCTATACGATTCCAATTCTAGGGTTTACCCAAATGTATTCAAAATGGTGTGAGTGTGGGTTGTCTTGTGTTCTTGGAGTAGGTTTGATTTTCTGAGACATGGACTATCCTAGGTCTACTTTGGGCATGAAGACGTGCCCTGTTTGTTCGTCCCTTCTGGACATTGCTGCTTCCAGGCAGGGTGGTCATGCTGCTCTGTTTACTCTTAGGATCTGATTCTCAGTCTTCTCATTGACATTCCGCCAAATTGTGAAAAGCTGAAGTGGATTTCACGCCATCCCCAGCACTGTTTACAACAGCCGTAATGCGAGCCTTCCTGAGTGCTGCGCTGCGTTCTGTTTGAATTTCTTCCTCGTTTGCTCTTCATTATTTATAATTTACTATCGGTGAGCCTCTCTCAGTTCTCTGTCCCTCCCGTCATTCCCTCTGTGAACTACAGTAAACTTAGTACATAGACGACAGAGTAAAAATCCTGGGCATTCACTCACTTCTCCCTCCAGTCTGGCACCTCACACTGACCTTGGGTGGAAACAGGTTTCAGGGGGAAGTGACCAGCACTTAGAGTCGGGGGGTGGGGGGGAAGGGTGCTTTTGGCGGTGGGGGGGGGATCAGCAAGAAGAGTGTCTTTTTCTCACTCACACCATTGTCTTCTCTTTTACGTCTTTGGTGCTGAAGGTGATTTAAGATGTGGCGTCAAGCATTTCCTTTGTCACACTGGGATGTCATTTTGTTTTGACCTAGAATGATGTCATGTGTGTTCTGTTTTGGCGATGACCTTGGGAAATAATCTTCCACTATCGGTGTCCTGCTTTTTGTACGAAGGGTTGGATGGCATAGCAATGTAAATTCTTTGAAGAGTTTGTGTGTTTAGAGTGGGGTCCAGGCACCGTGAAGGGTTGTTGTGGAGACTGTTGATTGCTGCTTGTTGGAAAGAAGCCAGGATTCTCTGGGGGACAGTCTGGCCAGTGTCCTCACATAGAAGAATGTGGAGAAAAAGAAACTTTTAAAATGTATTGGGATTGTGGGCAAGCAGCAATTTCTACATGTCGGTGAAAGCTAGCACAGAGGCATTTATGGAATAGACAAGTCAAAGCTGCAATGTTGAACCAAAGCTGAGTGCCCCTCCCCCTGCTGGATAAAGGTTAGGTAGAGAATTTTTTCAAACCAGGGTGCCCGAATAATAATAATAATTTAAAAGATAGCACATATAATAATTTTCTTTGAAAGAAAAGACTTAGTCTTTTTTTTTTCTTTCAGTATTTTTAATTAATGTAACCAGTTTGCTGAGCACCTATTGTGTGCCAGGCATTGTGCTTAGTGCTGGGATACATTGTTGAACGAAAGTAGCCATGTTTCCTGCTCTACTGGGGCTTATGATCTATTGTGAGAGTCAGAATTTCTGATAAGTAATGATTCTGAGGAAAAGGACCGGTCCTGTGGAAGATGTGCCCAAGCTCAGGGTGAAGCAGGACTTGCCTTAAAAAAATGCGACCCAGCTGGAATCTGAAGGACAGCCAGGTGAGAACGAGGGGGTGTTAGGGGATCAGATTTACATGTGAGAAATATCCCCAGCTGAGTGTGTCAGGAATGAATGGGCAGGAGGCAGAGTGGACCCAGGGGGGCCAGTGTGTGGGTTTTGGGGGAGGTGGGAGACGGATATGGAGGAGAAGGTGGAGAGGTGGGGAGTAGGTAGATCTGTGGTGGCTTAATAGGTAAATGTGACGGTGAGGTTATTCCCCGAGGCGGGGAGTGCGTGCTGGGGGCGCTGACTTGGGACCCAGTGGGGAGATCAGGATTTAGTCCTGATTTTAGTCAGTTGGGGTGCCTTGGAGGTGTCAGTTAGGCAGTTGGATATTTGGAACAGAAGCTCAGACAGATGTATGAATCTTACATAAATTTGTTAAAAAATCAGATTAAAACAACATTCAGAATATGGTCTAATTTTACTGCAAACAGTTATGTACATTGGAAAGGGTTTAAGGGACCGACTGAAATAGTTATCTCTGAGGGTGGAGTAGGTGAATAACTGGGGATTTTGTTACTTTCTGTTTTTTAATTTCTCCATAATTCTCCTTCTGCCTAATTCCAATATGAAGAGAGCATTAGGCAGTTCTAAACTGAGGTTAGAATAGAAACATCTTTTTTTTTTTTTAAACTTTAGTATGAATTGGCATAGGGAAGGAATAATTTAAAGAGTTTGCTAACTTGGAATTGAAATAATTTGTATAAACAGACTTCGTTTAACTAGATGCCTTGATTAATTTCCCCCTAAATGGATTTCTTTGAGTTAGGTTCTGAAGAAGAAAATATTTAAATTAAATGCCAAGTAGAGCATTAAATGGCTAATTAATTAACTCAAAGGGATTATTTCCCAACACGTAAGTATTTCACGAGTACTGGTTCGCCCCCAGCTCGTCAATTTGTGGGTGGGTGGGTCGGGGAGCACAGGGCCAGGTGTAGCAGAGGTGGTGATGGGTGAGGGGTGTTAGTGCAAGGGAACAGAAAAGGGGGCCCGGGCCCTGCATGGCCCCTCGGAAGCAGTAGGAGCTTTGGAGGTGGGGACTCTCTGTAGAGTCTTGGCTTGTCAGCCTTCCTGAGGGAGGCGGTGAGGACTTTGCTTGGCTGGAGCCGCCCGGTGAGTCAGGAGGAGTGGGGGACAGTTATCATGTTAATTGTAGGCTAGGGCTTGGTTCCCTGGTCTGCTGCATGTTGCTTTTCTATTGCTCCATCAGCAAGGCGCATCTTCTTTGGGGGGTCGGGGGAAGGAAGCCACACTGCCTGTGTCTGAATTCTGGCCCCATGACTTCTTTACTTTATGAGCAAAGTATTTAATCTCTCTAATCTCAGTTTTCCCATCCCTAAAGGGAGGTTAATGATTGTACCTACCTTACAAGGTCATATTAAGTTTAAGCCTGAGAATTTGTGTTAAAGTTTCAGCATTGTGCTTGGCAAAAATAGGACCCCAGGAAATGGTAATAACTGTCATCATTGTTGGTCACCATTGCTACCACCATTCATTGAATTAGGTGAACTAGTCATTCTTTAAATACCAGTTTCTAATGGTTTAAAAACAAACATATAAGCCAGGCTATCTTAGGTATTTGCTTTATAAAATGAATTTCTGTAGATATTCATTTTCATTTACTTATTTTACATTCCTATCACTTTGAAGAGAGCTCGCTACATAATAGGTGCTCAGTAACAGTTGAGGGAAGAAATATGTTATTTTCTGCATCTTTAGAATTTGAGGATTCCTAGTAAGCTGTCAGTATGTATGTTCTTTTCTGAAAAGAAGCAAAGATCCCAGTTTTGATTTTTAGTATTTAGGAGCCAACAAGGACTGTATCATTAAAAACCAAAACAAACCAAACCAAAAGTCTTGGAATCAAAAGCAAAGGCAACAAAAGCAAAAATAAACAAGTGGGAATACATCAAATTAAAAAGCTTCTGCTCAGCAAAGGAAACTACCAATAATAGGAAAAGGCAACCTACAGAATGGGAGAAAATATTTGGAAACCATATATGTGATAAGGGGTAATGTCCAAAATATGTAAAGAACTCAAAAAACCAATCAGATCATATAATGGACTGAGGAACTGAATAGACGTTTTTCCAAAGAAGACATACAAAATGACCAACAGGTACTTGAAAATGTGCTCAACATGACTGATCATCAGGGAAACACAACTCAAAACCACAGTATCACCTCACACCTGTTAGAATGGCTGTTATCAGAAAACAGGAGACGACAAGTGTTGGCGGGGGTGCGGAGGAAAGGGAGGCCTTGTGCACTGTTGGTGGAAATGTAAATTGGTGCAGCCGCTATGGAAAACAGTATGTAAGTTTCTCAAAAAAATCAAAACTAAAACTACCAGAGGATTCCGCAATTCCTCCTCTGAGTATTTAGCCATAGAAAATGAAAACATTGTCTTGAAAAAATATCTGCTCTCCCATGTTCATTGAAGTATTATTCACAATTGCCAAGATATGGAAACAACCCAAGCGTCCATCCACGGATGAATGGATAAAGACACACACACACACACACACACACACACACACACACACACACACACACAGAGGAATATTATTCAGCCATAAGGAAGACCAAATGCCTGTCATTTTTGACAACATAGATGGAACTTAGGGAATTTATGCCAAGTGAAATAAGCCAGAGAAAAAGAAATATGTATTGTATGATCTCATTTATATGTGAAATCTAAAAAGGCCAAACCCGTAGAAACAGAGATTATAATGATGGTGGTTACCAGGGGCCGAAACGTGGGAGGAAAGGGGTGATGTTGGTTGAAGGGTACACATTTAAGATGAATAAGTTCTGGGGAGGTAATGAACAGCATAGTGATTAGAGTTAGTAATACTGTATTACATGCTTGAAAGTTGCTAAGAGAGTAGATTTTCAATGTTCTCACCACAGAAAAGGTATGGTAATTATGTGACATGATACAGGTGTTAGCTAATACTAAGGTTGTAATCATTTTGCAGTGTAATAAGTGCATCAAATCAACACTTTGTACACCTTAAACTTACACAATGTTATATGTCAATTACATCTCAGTTAAAATTGGGGGGCAGGGGGAAGGAAGGCCTTGTTTACAGTTTTAAAATATTACTTGGCCAACACTGACAATTCTCCAGAAAAACAGCACATCTCAAAACAAGTGCTCCAGAATAAATGCTGTGAAAAGCTGTTTTATATTAACTTTCAACTTTTAAAATGTTGAGCCTAGGTTTTCTTTTCTCTCCTATCTAGAGTGAAATGTATACAATTCAACTTTTCATGTATATAATAAACTGTTATCATCACAAAAAGGAAAAGAAGGAGGAAGGTAGATGACTGTTGGTTTCTTCCTCATTAATATTTTCTGAATAATTGGAGAAGTATTTATAAATGATAAACAAGATCATCCCATTCATTCATTCATACAGTTATTCATGTATAATCATGTAGAAAATAGCAGGGTTTTTTTCCTCCTGGATTTTATAGTAAAAGAGGAGGAAAGTAGGAAGAGCCTGGACCCTTTGATCCTCTTATAATTCCAAAATAAGTCAACTAATAAAACTGAAGCCTCATGTGCTATACACTGTAGCAGGATACGGCTGTAACTTTGTATCAGCCCTGAGAGTTGGATAGATGGTAGTGTCCTTGGTTTGAGAAGAGGGAGAACCAAATATACTTCCTGAATCTGCAGATCTCTTTCGCTTCTTTGGGCGATTGACTGGTCCCAGATAACAAACATTTTTATCGTTGGTTGGGGTTGGAGAAAGAGGCTAGTTTAGCTAGTAAAAATATATTGATTTTAACGACTGTCTTTAATTTTGTTAGATTACTTATATGTAATCTTCTTATATGAGTGCTTGTTAAAATGCTGGGAGGTTAGTGCCATGTATAATTGTATCACAATTATTGATTATTATCACAATTATGGATGCCTCAAGTTCATGTATCAGACTAAAATTACAGCATCTGTTTGAGCAAAGGTTAAGCAGATCTTACAGATTCACTCATTCCTTCATTCATTTCATCTTTCTGACATTCATTCAACAAACGCTTTTCAGTCTCTAATATACTGGAGAAACAGCTGGAGGTGCTGAGGGAATATCGTGTTGGGGGGTGTCCTCTTATCTCACAGAGCTCTCCTTGCAGTGAGGAAAAGAGACTCCAAAGGCAGTGAGTCTGGGCAAGGACAGCTCTCAGGAGGAGACAGGAGGGCTGATTTCAGTGGCTGAGAAGGAGCTGGATCTGGGAACAGCTGCAGGCAGAGGGAGCAGCATGTACAGCAACCTGACGTGGAAAAAAAGGGTCCTGGATCCTAAGCGAACGAGCGTGGCATGGATGCAGCAGGCAGCTGGGAGGGGGGAAATGGTGGGGTTGGAGAGGAAGGGGGGGTATTAAGGACTATATTAATCAATTTGAGATTTGCTACTAAATGTAATAAAAAGCCCTTAAACTGTCAGACTGCGAAGTGATATAATTAGAGGTGTATCTTTAGAAGGTTGCTTTGGGAAGAATGCATTGTAGGTGTGAGCAATGAGCGCAAAGAAGACAGAGTGAGGGTGATTTTAGAGTCTTAACTGGAGCTAGGTGGGGGGTACTTTGGAGGTCCATTTCATTTAAATGCAAGATGTCAGGGTTGGAGACAGTCAAGTCTCTTTCCTATTGAGACATTTAACTGATTTTGCAATGCCTTTGAGACATCCAAGCAGAGATGTTAAGTAGGTCATTGGACATATAGCTCTGAAGCTCAAGGGAAAGATTGGAATTGGAGGTATGAATTTGGAAATGACAACTATATAGAATAGATGGTATTTAAAGGCATGTGACAAATAGCGTTTCCACGTGGCAGAAATTTGCAATCATTCTAACCTAGTCATTCTAACCAGTCTTTATTGGTTCCTCCAACGGTGCACACCCTCAACTTAATACTTGCCTTCACTGTGATGGAAAATCCTAATAACATTTTAATTAGGAAATTAGTGTTAAAATGTGGAAAAGGAACTCAAGTTCTTCTGAGTCAAAACATTTGAATGAGAGTAACATGAAATTTAGATTTTGAGGAAAACAACTGAGTATAAAAGGCTATAAAGAGACAGCTCAGGGAGATGACTCCTCAGACATGAGGCAGTGATAGTATTATTTCTAAGACACGCGCAGAAAATCCCACTCAGAAAGCCTTGAGAAATTTGTGAGTGCTATAACCATTTGATCTTAGATGGCAAGCACCTGACTGCCACCCAGGAAAGAGCTTATTTAATATAATAAAGGCACATAGTATAAAGCCAGAAACTCACCTGGAATAGGGGAATCCTAGAATCTGTATCCTGTATTTCAGAATTCTGACAGTCCCTGCACTGGAATGCCTAATAGATTGCTTAATTTCTTTCAAAATATTAAGCAACACTTCTTTTTAAGGGGACAGTCAAATGGCGATTGTCCTCAGGCATTTTGTTATTAGCAGTAGTGTGTAGTGTCAGCAGAGATTTCTCAGTACTAGGAACTTGAGACTGAAACCTAGCTGCAGTCACATTATTATTATTTTTTTAATAACAGCATCATTTTCTTTAATTTGGCTCAGACATGTTTATTGAGCACTTGTTCCATTCCAGGCAGAACTTGAGATGTTGAAGGGAATAGGAAATGCTTGCCTTTGGGGATCCATCATAAAACAGGAAGATGAAAATGCTAACAAAATATTTTTCATCTAAAACACTTTTGTTCCACATTCTAGAATTTGGTTATCTCTTTTCTCTCTCTCTTTTTTCTTAGTCTAATTTAAAGTAATTCCAAGTACTTTTAAAGCAAGAAATGGTCCATAGGTAGGTGGGAATATTCAGGCTGGATAAGTTAGGAGGTATGTTCAGCGTCCAGACCAGAAATGCTTCTAATCCCTGGCAGTCTAGTGGTTAAGAGTTGGTGCTTTCACTGCCGAGGGTCCAGGTTTGATCCATGATCGGGGAACTAAGATCCCACAAGCTGAGCGGCACAGCCAAAAAAAAAAAAAAGAAAAAATAAGCCTTTCCCTCCCCCAGAAAGGCAGTCTTGAATAAAGATAATTCTGCCTTCAACTGACATAGCAGATGACTACTTTGTTTAACATTGTCCCCTTTAAAATTCCCCTACTTGTATGATTTATCAGCTAGATATTCTGGTATAGGCTAATGTTCGGTTATGTAGTTTTTTCAGTTATGTAGTTTGTTTAATGATTGGTGTGTGTTTTTAACAATAATATTGGTGTGCCACTTGTGACAAAAATAAACTCTTAGGATTATGAGCTAAATTTAAAAATATTACCTTGACTGTACTTCCTTTCAGTCCTTGAGTTAGGCTGTGTGGGTCCCAAAGCACTGAGTTTTGTGGGGCTCTAGTGTTAATAGTACCATGAGTATTAATTGGGTTGTGAATATTTGTAGTGTTCAGTACTCACTAGAAACTGAGTTCTCTGATTTCTCATCTACCTTATTTTCCTGTCCCTCCTCACACTCAGCATCATTCAGTTAGACCTGAGATAAACTGCATGAACAATGCTCTTGCTGCCTTCAGAAGGGACATAAAATGCCCTCCTCTCCTTTCTGGGACAGAGGATGGATGTTCCAGACTCCTATTTCATTTTTCTTGTGAATATTTTGTCCTATACCTTTCTGAGTAAAAGTATTTGAGCATCAGATCACTCCACTTCTTATTCACTGGCAAAAAAGAATGTTCAAGGAGTTTAGAAAATAGTCCTGCTAAGTAAGAGGGCTCCTGCTTTGAAGTAGGGGTTGGGACTCCATTCTGTCCTAGAGCTGGCTGTCTGTTTTGGCAAGGAATGAGTTAAAGAGACTTCTTTGAACCTGCTGTGTTTACTCACATTCTGCTGACTCCAAGGTGTGTTGCTATACCCTGTGTCACTCCTGACAACTACTCCTGGCCTGTTTAACTGGTGAAGGGTGTTTTCATTTGATGCAGTGGAAGCTGTGTCCCTGATCTCCCTGCTGTATCCAAAGTTCTTGCTTCCATGGAGGGTTACTTATATGGAGAGGGTTCTGTCCTATATTTCCCACCTGTTTGCAATTTGTTGCCCTTTCTAGAGGACTGAGCAAAACATAGGCTGTGTATCTGGGTTTTGGGGACTGTTTATCTGGGGATCATTTTTTTCTGTAGTTATTTTTGGAACCTGAGTCACTGTGGATTTTGCCTTCCTAATGGGTTGAGATGGCAGACAGATTGACAAGGAAACCCGCGAAGAACTATTACTCCTTTTCTGGAACCTCTCGGAAAGATTCAGTGAAGACACTGAGGTTTTCAAGGTCATTGAACCTCAAAAGAGTCACTGCAGAAATCAGCAAAAGGAAGGTTGGTACATAAATTTCTTATCCCTCTAAGTTTTCTTTGGAGTTGAAAATAGTTGCAACTTTTGGAAAAAGTTTCTTGATTAATTTGAACATTCTTTTATAGTTTCAAAAACATATTGACATTTTCTGCACCATCAGTGGGTTTGTGAATGTTTATTATCTATTTGTGTGTATGTTTGTTTATTTTTTACATGGGTTTAAATTACTCACTGTCACAACACAAGGTCCTAATGTTATCAGAAGATTCTGATTCCTAATGCGAACTCTTCTCCTAAAACATTGTTTTAATGAGGCCCCTCATGCTACCCTAACATCTCACTGAAAGGATTAGTTGACTTTTGTACATAAACAAAATATTAGAATAAAAGCAAATTAGTGTTTATATAATTTCATAGGAATATTCCATAGGACTATGTGGAATTAAACTGATTTTTTCCTAAAAAATAGTTGGAGGCTATCACGCGGAAATATAAATGATAGGAAGCGATTCTGGCTGTGTGCTTTCTTGTTGTTTTGTTTTACTATCTATTTGTTGAGTATGTAACTTGAGGCTGTTCAAATAATACATACCACATTTTTTTAAAAATAGTATTATCTGTTAGAATTGAAAAGATTCCTCCTCAATATTAATATTTTTGGAGGTCTTTTTCTGTTACTGAACAACAATAATAATTGGTAAAAAGTCAACTAACATCTCACATAGAATGTGATTTTTTTTTTCCTTTCATCATTTATTTTTGGACAAGTGCCATGGCTTTTGTGTGCCCCCCAGTGGCCTTTTGGTAGAATGGTTATTTTTGAGCTACGTTAACAAGTAGTCACGATTGACATTACAGAGAAGTGCTTCAGAACGACTTCCTCCATATGATTCAAATTCAGCTCAAATACGTGATATTTATCTGGCTAGTTTCTGAAGGATGTGTGTTTTGGAACATCTCTCAATGGTATATAGAAGTGGACACTTAGGGGCTTCCCTGGTGGCGCAGTGGTTAAGAATCCGCCTGCCAATGCAGGGGACATGGGTTCGAGCCCCGGTCCACGAAGATCCCACATGCCACGGAGCAACTAAGCCTGTGCGCCACAACTACTGAGTCTGTGCGCCTAGAGCCCATGCTCCACTACAAGAGAAGTCGCTGCAATGAGAAGCCCGCACACCGCAAGGATGAGTAGCCCCCGCTCGCCACAACTAGAGAAAGCCCGCACGCAGCAGTGAACACCCAACACAGCCAAAAATAAAAATAAATAAATTAAAAAAAAAAAGAAGTGGACACTGAAAACTCATATGTATCATCAGTTCTACACTTATTTTGGTCCTCACATGTCTGCTAAATCTTGAGTCATTTTAATTTCCTCTTTTCCCCCTTCTTTTCCTTGTTGTCATGGAGAACCTTGACATATCAGAAACAAGTCAAGTCTGAGACATTCCAAATCACTCACCTTTTTCCTCCAGCAGAAATCACAACCCTAACAGATGTTAGGAATTCTCAACAATCGTGATTTTTTTCAGTGTGATAGTTGTTTATGTGCAGATCAGTATAATTTGAGTTGAGGACACAGATTAAAACCTGTTTTTAAGAAATTAAACCTTCTATATAGAGTATACAGAAAATAATACCAGAAATGAATGAGGAAATTAAGGGCACTGATTCAGTTGGCAGAATCTTTTCTCTTCCGCCTTGAAGAAGCATCAGGTTGAAAACTCTGCTTGAACTTGAGCACAGGGGCCTGCATGCTGGAATCCCGTGCTTGAGAATTTCAATGTGAGTGCCCTGTCTTGCCATTAAGGATTCCACAGCATTGTTTATAGAAGTAGGGTGTTCACCTTGAGTTCTCTGCCAAAGTCCAGTTTGTCTAATTAAATTCTGCTGAGCGTTTCAAACTTCCTGCCTGAAACAACTTCTAATTGCTTGTAGTTCTAGGGGTGGTAATAATAGTGATGGCATTCTGCTCTCATTACATGTTTTTAAGTGATTACATTCCAAGCTGTTGGGTAAGATGAGATTACTTTTCATGTTAAAGATGAGACGTGGTCTTTTGGAGGATGCACGGGGACATTGGCTGTGTCGCTGAAGAGCAGTTAGATTCCTGCTCAGAGTTCCTGGGTCATTATGTGTGTGGCAGTGGGTGACACTCATGACAAAGAAAGACATGGTTTTCTTCCCCCTCAAGGAAGACATGTCCCGTCCTCAGAGCCTTGTTTCTCTGATAGAGGCCAGCGTGTGACATTTAAGCAACCGTATAATTTCAGCTTTGTGCATTGTTTTGCTTGAGGAAAGGTTGCCATAGAAAATAGGGTTCAAAATCAGGGTTTGTATACTTTTGCGGGCCGAGGGTTAATGATTAAGACAAGAGTATGATGATACCTCTGAGAGTTGTCAAGAGAGTTAAGATCATGTATTAAGTGGAAAAAAACTAAGAGAAGCAGAAATGTCATATCTTGGACAGTTTGCTGGGCTCACAAGACAAAGCATTCAATTTAAAGTGTGTGAGGCTGAAAAATCTGCCTCAGCCAAAACACAACCATTTTGGAGTAAATGGCTGGAATTCATGCATCAGGACGTGTGCATGGTCCAGTGTGTGGATTTCAGTCATTTACTACAAAACTATCATTGTGATCATTTGTCTATATGTCTCTGTCTCTATGCTGACTTACTTCTACATCTTGATTATATAGAAAATCACAGTCTAGACGTGGAAGTCAGCAGAATGACACATTCTGACAAGGTTGCTTAATGGTAGAAGAACAATGAAGCTAACTCAGAAAGTTAGATGGCTTTTTAATTCAGCAAAAAGAAACCCTAAGAACTGTAAGTTATATAGACGTACATTTTATCTTGTTATAGAGCCTTCCTTTTTAAGTAGAAGACACAGAACTCAAAAGAAAGCTGCTTTGGTCTTCTAGGGCCTAAAGATAATTATTTTGAACCCCTTTGTTAATTATCCTCAGGTACAAAGCAAAGGAAATTGGGTGGATTTTGTATTCAAATACGCTAGAAATTTGTAGTATCCATCGTGTGTGTGTGTGTGTGTGTGTGTGTGTGTGTAGAGATAACATGCTAAGGCTTTTTGTCTCATGCTTTTCCGTGTTCTATTAAGAGCAACACGTAGAAGGATCACAGTTGATCGAAGTGTAACTCTGTGTGCTCACAGTTGTATTTTTATACCAATCATTCTTTCCACGATAGACAGTGCCACTCCTCGTCAGTGAGAGATTGCAGTTCTTTCCAAAATAATTCAAAGTACAACACTGTTTATCATAAAACACTAAAACATATGTTCTTGTTAAGTGCTTGTTAGAAAAGTGTCAATACTTTAAGAATATGTAACAAGTTAGGAATATGTAAGTTCTATTTCATAAAATGTAACCACCTTTTTTTTTTTTTAAAAAAGAGAGAATGACTTAGAAAGTAGAATGTATATGTGTGGATAAGTTGGAAGAGTGTTTTGTTTCTTTGTTACCAGAATAGTTTCCTAATCATAGCAGGAAAGATAATGCTGCTCACTGATGTCACCTAGATGGGAAGAAGTGTGACATTGATAAGTTTTGTGACATTGCTTTGCTGTGTCCATATGACGTCATCAAGTTAGATCCCCTCTTACTCCTGCGTTGCAAAAGTTGTACATTCTTGCTTTTTTTCACAGCCTCAATTAATAAGAAGCTCCTAAACTTAAATACAATTTATATTTTCAAGAATAGCTTATGTATATATTTAATATTACGTTTAGCTTAATAATAGCTATGTAATTCGGTGAAAATGTGCATATTATAGTACTCCAAGTATTAGTTTAAAAAATACAAACCTTTAGTATTTGCTACCCTCAAATTATTCTAGGGCAAATAAATTTTCTTCCAAAAACACGCTGTCCCCAGATTGAGCTATTTCTGATTTGGATTGAAGCAAGGCCTCTTTAGTTATTTTTAGGGAAATTTGTGCTGGGAATTAGGCATTAATTGTACTCCTTAGTTCTCCTTTGACATTTCTTGATTAGGTGGTTTCGTCTGAAACGGCAGCCAAGTTAAAGTAGGCTGAGATAATTTTGAATTTAAGAATAGATGAATCCAGAGCTTTTAATACTTAAATGTCAAAGAGAAGTGAAATGCGTGTAGGTGACCATGATGAACTTTATCATCCTTGAGGCGAGCAAAAAAAGACTGTTGAACACCGTGTTTTAGAAAGCATCAAGCAGGGCCTAGGTCTTTAACTTTACTCTTTTTTTTTTTAAAATTCTTTTTAAACAAAGTTAATTTAATTAATTAGGCTGTGCTAGGTCTTAGTTGTGGCATGTGGGATCTAGATCCCTTACCAGGGATCGAACCTGGGCCCCCTGCATTGGGAGCTCAGAGTGCTAGCCACTGGACCACCAGGGAAGTCCCTAACTTGACTCTTAGTCTACACCCCTTACTGTAGTTAGCATCTCACCATGTCATAATGCCAGCCAAAACAGGCCTTGGCGACCAAGAGTCAGAAGGACCAGCATGAAACGTGGCTCATAATGAATACAAAATTTAGGCCGTGTAGTTGGAGAATTCATATATGTTCTTTCAAAAGGCAGCAGCTCTTTTATCGGAGGGTCTTCAAACAGGGTGGAAACAAAGCAGCCCATCAGTGTGGTGTATATGATTTATGTTATGAACTGTGGGCTATGCATGTTCCTGAGGAGGAACCGTCTCTGTCAGTTGAGAAAGGATGGTTGTTCCTGCCATGTGGGGCATGCGGTTGCCTGGTTAGAGTGACTGGGTGTTTGGCTGGTGGTAAATTCCTTGTCTACCTTTTTGGACTGTGAACTAAATGCACTGTAATTTATGTTAATTTGTGCTTTGAAAGTCTTCAATTTGGTACTTGATCATAAGGCTGGGTGAGAAAGATGAAGAAATGTGCATAAATAACAGTGTTCCTGGGGAGAGGGAGAGCAGTTAGCCTTTTGAATCAGAGTCATATGTAAATAAACCTAGGTTTTTTTTCAGTGATATATCTGTTTTCAAGTTGTATCTTTAAAACCACAAAGTGTGTTGTTTTCGAAATTCGTGACCTGCTTCTCTGTCCCTTAGGAACTCTGCTCCTGAGTTCTTATAGCACTTACAGCCTGTGCCGCTCTTCTTTGTAACAGTTGGAACGATTGACATTCACTTTCAAAGAATCAGTTCTCTTTGATTTGGAAACACATATAATCATTTTGGCAAGCATTTTGCCTTTTCGGTTTCTCCTAACCCTGATGTTTCAGTGTCTCCTGCGGCATTATATGGTAACATTGACCCTTAGTGTTTAAATTTGCCTTGAATTTAATTTTCATATGGAGTTTGAAATACATATTACTATGATGCATATAGTAAAAAAATTTTTTTAATGTTTTTTTATCACTATGATCTAAATATCAACAACCAAGCAAACTTTTAAGTATTTATTTATTTATTTTTGAATTGTTTGAACCTTGTGGAGGAGATAAATGCATTACCTGAGGAAGTTGGTTTGAAATTCATTCTCTTTTAAAATTTGATTTGCATTCATTGCTTTATATTTATTTTTCCATACTGAAATTGGCATTTTTATACAACTTGAATATCTGTTGATACATTTGAGTTTCCTGAGTCAAAACTGTTTCTTAAATGCAAAAAGCAGTGGCTTGCCTTTATCATACATCTTACTCTTTGACTGGAGCCGTGACTGTGACAGAAATAAGGTATATAGAATGAACCCAGGGGCACCTGTCTGATGCTGTGTGTAATGCAGGCCGAATGCTTATTTCTTTTGATTTGAAGACTGTAATTCCTCCTGAGGTCTCAGCTTCTGAAAGAGTGGCCACTGGCAGGTGTCCTCCATCATCTGACCTTGACCAGTGACTCTGGATTCACTGTGGTCTCAGTTTTGTAGACTTGATTGGCTGCCCACGTATTGTTAAAGAAACCAGTTGAAAAAAGAGACAGAAATGCATTTCTGTGCTTTTTGTGAGGCTCAGTTGCATAAAACTTCAGGTTCTAATGATCTCAGCTCCTTTCTTGCATTTGGCTGTCTCTTAAAAACAAAGTTGAAAGTGTACATAAAACAAAACAACAAACAAAATTCCTCTCGGATCAAGTGTTGTGGGATTGTACTTGGAGAATTTTTATAGCTTGATTGGACTTTAGATGTCATTTAACCTTGGGATTCTTTTTTTTTTTTAATTTTTTTAAAATTTATTTTTGACTGCGTTGGGTCTTCGTTACTCTGCGTGGGCTTTCTCTAGTTGTGGTGAGCGGGGGCTACTCTTCATTGCAGTGCACGGGCTTCTCACTGTGGTGGCTTCTCTTGTTGCGGAGCACGGGCTCTAGGTGCGTGGGCTTCAGTAGTTGTGGCATGTGAGCTCAGTAGTTGTGGCTCACGGGCTCTAGAGCGCAGGCTCAGTAGCTGTGGCACACGGGCTCAGTTGCTCCGTGGCATGTGGGATCCTCCCAGACCAGGGATCGAACCTGTGTCCCCTGCATTGGCAGGCGGACTTCCAACCACTGTGCCACCAGGGAAGTCCCTAACCTCGGGATTCTTAACCATGGGTCGAGCCAGATGTCGTAGACGCTTAGAGACACTCTCAAGCATGCTTGTGGGGGCCAGTCGGGGCCTCCCCCCGCCCCCATCAACCTCTAGTGAGTCTGGCCTAAACCACTGAATGCTGACAGGTGAAGAAACAGCTCTGGAGAAGTTAAGGGACTTATGGAAGATAATAGAACTATGTAGCTGAAGATTTGAGAATAGAACTCAATGGCAATGAGCATAGGACGTGTGCTCATCATAGGAAGAAACAAGAGCGTGAGGCTGCGGGCCCTGTGAGTGACAGCTGAGCCAGCACGCTGGTGTTGTTGGTTGGTGTTGTGTTGGCTGGTGTTGTGTTGGCTGGTGTTGACTAATGTTGTGTTGGCTGGTGTTGTGTTGGCTGGTGTTGGCTTTCACGCAGATGTCCCTGTGTTCTGAGGTAGGTGAAGGAGCGTCTACAGCTGTGTAGGTGTGACCTCCGGTGGAGATAGGACGCCGGCTACTAATGTCCCCTCAGATTCCCACACCTGGGATTTTTATCTGCAGTAACAGCACAGGTAAGCTCTTTCTTTCGGATCAAGATTTAAAAGTCAAGATCAAAGTATCTAACCTGGTTACTAAGTAAGACTCTCTTAGCTCCTTTAACACAAAGTATGACCTTGTTAACAAAGTTATCTAACTTTGGATAGCTTTTCAGTAGCAATCTGAGGAGGATACATAAGTCGCTTTGTCATATGGTTTATATATTTATTCTTCATCATAGAATTTTAGGATTTTCCATCATAGGCTTGAAAGCCAAATTTTTAATAAATAACTTTGGAATACGTTTTTCTGTCTATATTGAAAACCATCAGAGGAGTCCAGATATCTTAGGTAAAATATTTATTTATTTTTGGCCTCGCAGCTTGCGGGATCTTAGTTCCCCAACCAGGGATTGAACCCGGGCCCTTGGCAGTGAAAGCGTGGAGTCCCAACCACTGGACTGCCAGGGAATTCCCTAAAATTTTTTTTTTAATCACCTTTTTTTTTCTTGGTTAACAGGATTTTTTCCCCTTTACCAGTTTTTTTTTTTCAATTTTTGAATTTTATTTTACTTATTTTTTTATACAGCAGGTTCTTATTAGTTATCCATTTTATACATATTAGTGTATACATGTCAATCCCAATCTCCCAATTCATCCCACCATCACCGCCCCCCCACCACTTTCCCCCCTTGGTGTCCATACGTTTGTTCTCTACATCTGTGTCTCTATTTCTGCGCTGCACACTGGTTCATCTGTACCATTTTTCTAGGTTCTACATGTATGCGTTAATATACGATACTTGTTTTTCTCTTTCTGACTTGCTTCACTCTGTATGACAGTCTCTAGATCCACCCACGTCTCTACAAATACCCAATTTCGTTCCTTTTTATGGCTGAGTAATATTCCATTGTATATATGTACCACATCTTCTTTATCCATTCGTCTGTCGATGGGCATTTAGGTAGCTTCCATGACCTGGCTATTGTAAATAGTGCTGCAGTGAACATAGGGGTGCATGTGTCTTTTTTTTTTTTTTTTAATTTTTAATTTATTTATTTATGGTTGTGTTGGGTCTTCGTTTCTGTGCGAGGGCTTTCTCTAGTTGTGGCAAGCGGGGGCCACTCTTCATCGCGGTGCGCGGGCCTCTCACTATCGCGGCCTCTCCCGTTGCGGAGCACAGGCTCCAGACGCGCAGGCTCAGCAATTGTGGCTCACGGGCCCAGTCGCTCCGCGGCATGTGGGATCCTCCCAGACCAGGGCTCGAACCTGTGTCCCCTGCATTGGCAGGCAGACTCTCAACCACTGCGTCACCAGGGAAGGCCGTGCATGTGTCTTTTTGAATTGTGGTTTTCTCTGGGTATATGCGCAGTAGTGGGATTGCTGGGTCATATGGTAATTCTATTTTTAGTTTTTTAAGGAACCTCCATACTGTTCTCCATAGTGGCTGTATCAGTTTACATTCCCACCAACAGTGCAAGAGGGTTCCCTTTTCTCCACACTCTCTCCAGCATTTGTTGTTTGTAGATTTTCTGATGATGCCCATTCTAACTGGTGTGAGGTGATATCTCATTGTAGTTTTGATTTGCATTTCTCTAATAATTAGTGATGTTGAGCATCTTTTCATGTGCTTCTTGGCCATCTGTATGTCTTCTTTGGAGAAATGTCTATTTAGGTCTTCTGCCCATTTTTGGATTGGGTTGTTTGCTTTTTTAACATTGAGCTGCATGAGCTGTTTATATATTTTGGAGATTAATCCTTTGTCCATTGACTCATTTGCAAATATTTTCTCCCATTCTGAGGGTTGTCTTTTTGTCTTGTTTGTAGTTTCCTTTGTTGTGCAAAAGCTTTTAAGTTTCATTAGGTCCCATTTGTTTATTTTTGTTTTTATATCCATTACTCTAGGAGGTGGATCAAAAAAGATCTTGCTGTGATTTATGTCAAAGAGTGTTCTTCCTATGTTTTCCTCTAAGAGTTTCATAGTATCCGGTCTTACATTTAGGTCTTTAATCCATTTTGAGTTTATTTTTGTGTATGGTGTTAGGGAGTGTTCTAATTTCATTCTTTTACATGTAGCTGTCCAGTTTTCCCAGCACCACTTATTGAAGAGACTGTCTTTTCTCCATTGTATATCTTTGCCTCCTTTGTCATAGATTAGTTGACCGTAGGTGCGTGGGTTTATCTCTGGGCTTTCTATCTTGTTCCATTGATCTAGATTTCTGTTTTTGTGCCAGTACCATATTGTCTTGATTACTGCAGCTTTGTCATATAGTCTGAAGTCAGGGAGTCTGATTCCTCCAGCTCTGTTTTTTTCCCTCAAGACTGCTTTGGCTATTTGGGGTCCTTTATGTCTCCATACAAATTTTAAGATTTTTTGTTCTAGTTCTGTAAAAAATGCCATTGGTAAATTGATAGGGATTGCATTGAATCTGTAGATTGCTTTGGGTAGTATAGTCATTTTCACAATATTGATTCTTGCAATCCAAGAACATGGTATATCTCTCCATCTGTATGTATCATCTTTAATTTCTTTCATCAGTGTCTTATAGTTTTCTGCATGCAGGTCTTTTGTCTCGTTAGGTAGGTTTATTGCTAGGTATTTTATTCTTTTGTTGCAATGGTAAATGGGAGTGTGTCCTTAATTTCTTTTTCAGATTCTTCATCATTAGTGTGTAGGAATGCAAGAGATTTCTGTACATTAATTTTGTATCCTGCAACTTTACCAAATTCATTGATTAGCTCTAGTAGCTTTCTGGTGGCATCTTTAGGATTCTCTATGTATAGTATCATGTCATCTGCAAACAGTGACAGTTTTACTTCTTCTTTTTCAATTTGTATTCCTTTTATTTATTTTTCTTCTCTGAGTGCCGTGGCTAGGACTTCCAAAACTATGTTGAATAATAGTGGTGAGAGTGGACATCCTTGTCTTGTTCTTGATCTTAGAGGAAATGCTTTCAGTTTTTCACCATTGAGAATGATGTTTGCTGTGGGTTTGTCGTATATGGCCTTTATTATGTTGAGGTAGGTTCCCTCTATGCCCACTTTCTGGAGAGTTTTTATCATAAATCGTTGTTGAATTTTGTCAAAAGCTATTTCTGCATCTGTTGAGATGATCATATGGTTTTTAATTCTTCAATTTGTTAATATGGTGTATCACATTGATTGCTTTGCTTATATTGAAGAATCCTTGCATCCCTGGGATAAATCCCACTTGATCATGGTGTATGATCCTTTTAATGTGTTGTTGGATTCTGTTTGCTAGTATTTTGTTGAGGATTTTTGCATCTATATTCATCAGTGATATTGGTCTGTAATTTTCTTTTTTTGTAGTATCTTTGTCTGGTTTTGGTATCAGGGTGATGGTGACCTCATAGAATGAGTTTGGGAGTGTTCCTTCCTCTGCAATCTTTTGGAAGAGTTTGAGAAGGATGGGTGTTAGCTCTTCTCTAAATGTTTGATAGAATTTACCTGTGAAGCCATCTGGTCCTGGGCTTTTGTTTGTTGGAAGATTTTTAATCACAGTTTCAATTTCATTATTTGTGACTGGTCTGTTCATATTTTCTATTTCTTCCTGGTTCAGTCTTGGAAGGTTATACCATTCTAAGAATTTGTCCATTTCTTCCAGGTTGTCCATTTTATTGGCATAGAGTTGCTTGTAGTAGTCTCTTAGGATGCTTTGTATTTCTGTGGTGTCTGTTGTAACTTCTCCTCTTTCATTTCTAATTTTATTGATTTGAGTCCTCTCCCTCTTTTTCTTGATGAGTCTGGCTAATGGTTTATCAATTTTGTTTATCTTCTCAAAGAACCAGCGTTTAGGTTTATTGATCTTTGCTGTTGTTTTCTTTGTTTCTATTTTGTTTATTTCTGCTCTGATCTTTATGATTTCTTCCCTTCTACTAATTTTGGGTTTTGCTTGTTCTTCTTTCTCTAGTTCCTTTAGGTGTAGGTTAGATTGTTTATTTGAGATGTTTCTTGTTTTTTGAGGTAGGCTTGTATTGCTATAAACTTCCCTCTTAGAACTGATTTTGCTGCATCCCATAGGTTTTGGATCATCGTGTTTTCATTGTAATTTGTCCCTAGATATTTTTTGATTTCCTCTTTGATTTTTTCAGTGATCTCTTGGTTATTTAGTAACGTATTGTTTAGCCTCCATGTGTTTGTGTTTTTTACGTTTTTTCCCCTGTAATTGATTTCTAATCTCATAGCGTTGTGGTCAGAAAAGATGCTTGATATGATTTCAATTTTCTTAAATTTACTGAGGCTTGATTTGTGACCCAAGATGTGATCTATCCTGGAGAATGTTCCGTGTGCACTTGAGAAGAAAGTGTAATCTGCTGTTTTTGGATGGAATGTCCTATAAATATCAATGAAATCTATCTGGTCTATTGTGTCATTTAAAGCTTGTGTTTCCTTATTAATTTTCTGTTTGGATGATCTGTCCATTGGTGTGAGGTGTTAAAGTCCCCCACTATTATTGTGTTACTGTGGATTTCATCTCTTATAGCTGTTAGCCGTTGCCTTATGTATTGAGGTGCTCCTATGTTGGATGCATATATATTTATAATTGTTATGTCTTCTTCTTGGATTGATCCCTTGATCATTATGTAGTGTCCTTCCTTGTCTCTTGTAACATTCTTCATTTTAAAGTCTACTTTAACTGATATGAGTATTGCTACTCCAGCTTTCTTTGATTTCCATTTGCATGGAATATCTTTTTCCATCCCCTCACTTTCAGTCTGTATGTGTCCCTAGGTCTGAAGTGGGTCTCTTTTAGACAGCATATATATGCGTCCTGTTTTTGTATTCATTCAGCGAGCCTGTGTCTTTTGGTTGGAGCATTTAATCCTTTCACGTTTAAGGTAATTATCGATATGTATGTTCCTATTACCGTTTTCTTAATTGTTAGGGGTTTGTTTTTGTAGGTCCATTTCTTCTCTTGTGTTTCCCACTTAGAGAAGTTCCTTTAGCATTTGTTGTAGAGCTGGTTTGGTGGTGCTGAATTTTCTTAGCTTTTGCTTGTCTGTAAAGCTTTTGATTTCTCCGTCAAATGTGAATGAGATCCTTGCTGGGTACAGTAATCTTGGTTGTATGTTCTTCCCTTTCATCACTTTAAATATATCATGCCACTCCCTTCTGGCTTATAGAGTTTCTGCTGAGAAATCAGCTGTTAACCTTATGGGAGTTCCCTTGTATGTTATTTGTCATTTTTCCCTTGTTGCTTTGAATAATTTTTCTTTGTCTTTAATTTTTGTCAATTTGATTACTGTGTGTCTCGGTGTGTTTCTCTTTAGGTTTATCCTGCCTGAGACTCTCTGTGCTTCCTGGACTTGGGTGGCTATTTCCTTTCCCATGTTAGGGAAGTTTTCGACTATAATCTCTTCATATATTTTCTCGGGTCCTTTCTCTCTCTCTTCTCCTTCTGGGACCCCTATAATGCGAATGTTGGTGCATTTAATGTTGTCCCAGAGGTCTCTTAGGCTGTCTTCATTTCTTTTCATTCTTTTTTCTTTATTTTGTTCTGTGGCAGTGAATTCCACCATTCTGTGTTCCAGGTCACTTATCCGTTCTTCTGCCTCAGTTGTTCTGCTACTGAGTGCTTCTAGTGTATTTTTCATTTCAGTTATTGTATTGTTCATCTCTGTTTGTTTGTTCTTTAATTCTTCTAGGTCTTTGTTAAACATTTCTTGCATCTTCTCGATCTTTGCCTCCATTCTTTTTCCAAGGTCCTGGATCATCTTCACTATCATTATTCTGAATTCTGTTTCTGGAAGGTTGCCTATCTCCACTTCATTTAGTTGTCTTTCTGGGGTTTTGTCTTATTCCTTCATCTGGTACATAGCCCTCTGCCTTTTCATCTTGTCTTTCTGTGAATGTGGTTTTTGTTCCACAGGCTGCAGGATTATAGTTCTTCTTGCTTCTTATGTCTGTCCTCTGGTGGATGAGGCTATCTAAGAGGCTTGTGCAAGTTTCCTGATGGGAGGGACTGGTGGTGGGTAAAGCTGGGTGTTGCTCTGGTGGGCAGAGCTCAGTAAAACTTTAATCTGCCTGTCAGCTGATGGGTGGGGCTGGCTTCCCTCCCTGTTGGTTGTTTGGTCTGAGGCGACCCAACACTGGAGCCTACCCGGCTCTTTGGTGGGGCTAATGGTGGACTCTGGGAGGGCTCACGCCAA
This sequence comes from Eubalaena glacialis, assembly GCF_028564815.1. Taxonomy (NCBI): domain Eukaryota; kingdom Metazoa; phylum Chordata; class Mammalia; order Artiodactyla; family Balaenidae; genus Eubalaena; species Eubalaena glacialis. The sequence goes on along the minus strand of NC_083717.1, from coordinate 18,474,249 downwards.
GGGGTACTTCCCAGAACTTCTGCTGCCAGTGTCCTTGTCCCCACGGTGAGCCACAGCCACCCCCAGCCTCTGCAGGAGACCCTCCAACACTAGCAGGTAGGTCTGGTTCAGTCTCCTATGGGGTGACTGCTCCTTCCCCTGGGTCCTGATGCGCACACTACTTTGTGTGTGCCCTCCAAGAGTGGAGTCTCTGTTTCCCCCAGTCCTGTCGAAGTCCTGTAATCAAATCCCGCTAGCCTTCAAAGTCTGATTCTCTAAGAATTCCTCCTCCCGTTGCCGGATCCCCAGGTTGGGAAGCCTGACGTGGGGCTCAGAACCTTCACTCCAGTGGGTGGACTTCTGTGGTACAAGTGTTCTCCAGTTTGTGAGTCACCTACCCAGCAGTTATGGGATTTGATTTTATTGTGATTGCGCCCCTCCTACCGTCTCATAGTGGCTTCTCCTTTGTCTTTGGATGTGGGGTATCCTTTTTGGTGAGTTCCAGTGTCTTCCTGTTGATGATTGTTCAGCAGGTAGTTGTGATTCCGGTGCTCTCGCAAGAGGGAGTGAGCGCATGTCCTTCTACTCCACCATCTTGAACTACTATCTTTAATCACCTTTTGATGCTGATCCTCGGAACACTCAAATCACCAAACACGGGAGAACAGGCATTTTGTCAAAGGATTGTGTTCTTTTTCATTAGTTCCAAACTAATCATCACCTCCTTTTATTACAATGCATTGTTATGTTAGTATTTGTTTTTGTTTTTCATAATATAAAACAAATCCTTTAATTTTTCAAGTGTTTAAAAAATGCAGTTTTATTCTTAAGCCAACCTTGAAGATAAGCACAAAATTTGTGCTTAAATTTGCCAGTTTACATGTTTTATTTATTTATTTTTTTTACCCCCAACACCTCAATCACCCATTCTGTGCATAGAACTGTCCTAGGTGCAATGGAAGAGATTTTTAACTTTAGAAACATGATTGCACTTTCTGGAATTGTGTTATCTCCTTTATCATAGAGTAAAAATAAATAAAATCACCATTGTTTATTACTGACCTGTCCCAAACCCACTTCTGGCTTATAGAAATGCTAGTTTCTGCCACATTTAAGATATTTCAGTGAACTCAGCTCCTAATAGTTATGTTGGTATTACAAGCATTTTTTCCGTTCTCTTTTCTGTCTCCCATATTTTCATCTGTTGTATCCTCAACACCTAGAACAATGCCTAGCACATAGGAAGTGCTCAAATATTTGTTGAATGAATGGGAATGAGATATTACCCAAAGTATCTTTGCTTGGAGAAGGTCCGATTGTGTGAACAAGTTTTTTCTTTTGCTTATCCATGAAAATTAAATATTTACCATTAGATTTAAGTATAACTACAAAGAAGGCTCTGGAGATGTTGATATTGTGGGCCTTTATATGCTGTAAAGCCAGGTTTGGAGGAAGAGAATTGTCTGTTCTCTCTCTCTTTCTCTCAGCTCTTCTTAGGTTTTGATTTCTCTTGAAGTTACTCTAATGGATGTGAACTGTGATAGACAGTTTCTATTGATAATTCCAGTCCTCTTGGAATGTAGGAGGAGCGTGGTGACAGTGAGGCAGTCGCTTGCGCTGAGTAGGTCAAGTCAGGTGGAGAGCATGGACAAAATCCCAGTACAGACAATTTTATAATGGGAGGGGTTCTACATATAGGAAGGTTGTTTCACGCTGGTGGAAACAGACCTTTTTTTTTTTTTCTATTACGGCCAAGAAATTGACCTGAGATGCGGTTTGTCTGGGCCTGTCCTGGCCTTTGTTGTTTTCATTTGTCTTTGTAGGTGTGGGCTGTGAACAAGTAGCAATTAGTCATTCACCCATCTTCCACCTTAACCATTGCAGGCAACCGGCGAAAACCCATGTCCATCTTCAGCCCATCCAGGAAGCTAAAGGACCAAGGAGAGATGTGATGTATCTCCTTCCTTCCTTGGTTTTCAGAAAATCCCTCCTCCTCACTCCCTTCTAATGACCTTAGAACAGTAAAGTGGCAGGTAATTTCTCCTTCAGGCCCTACAAATGAGAATGGAGCTTCTTATAATTGTAATAGAGCTTATGATAATTATTTTCAACAAAGTCATCACAGTATAATAAGCATTTCCTGTGGAATTTAAGAATAAACACTAGCTACAGTAGCTGATGTTTACATTCAGCTTAATTTACCAAGACCAAGTGCACCTTGGCTGGGCATTCAGCTGTCAGTCATCCAACTGGACTGAACTAGAAAGGGGAGCACCCTGGCTTTGTCCCACGCCACCCACATGTGAGCACTTTGATGCTTAGAATTAACTACGGCAAATATTTCTCAAATACGCTAGATACAAAATCATCTAAAATCATTATGCATTTTTCAGTGCCAAAAGCTGGCAGATAAAAATATCTCTTTGCATAATGTTCTTTCGGCTCAGTAATGAATAAGGTGACGACACTGTAACCCCCAATTGTCATGCTGCTCTTGGTGTAGCCACAGTGAATGCTATTGTAGGTGCTGGTGGTCTCACCACCATCACTTGCTCTGGATGTCGATCAATATGTTTTGAGAAACTGTGGAATGACACTTGGAGTACAACCCATTCTTTCTTTGCATATTGAATTCTAATTTCTGACTTGTCGGCCTTGCGTTAACAGAAAGATCGCTTCTACCAGCTGGTTGGCCCTTGATTGGTTCATTTTAACGTTTGGATTTTGTTCTTGGATTTCTAAACCAATTTCTCAACCTATATGTCAATAATTATGTTATAATTAAGTTTAGAGTATTTCTGCAAGATCTGGAGCAGATGCTTTTGTTGTTGGATATGCATATCAGGTCTGGTTTCAAATTAGGTCCAAACAAGGTCTGGTTCAGAATGCCCATCTTTAGTTTCTAGAACCCTCAATCCCATATTATATGTGCATGCCCTACTCCCCCTCTCTCTGCCTTTAAGGATGAGGGGAAGGTAATCAAGCCCAGGAGCAGAAGAACAAGAAATGAGGGACCCTCAGTGGACAGATGGTAGAAGGTGAATAGGACGAAACTGAGTAGCTGACGTTGTCTTGTTGAGTCATTCCTGTAGTGCCATGTAGAGTCTGCTAGTGATATGGCATTAACTCCTGAGCTTTGACAGAAAGCGAAGTTGAGATTCTTACATACTTTGTATTGTATTGGGAACCAAAAGTAACGAGTCAGCAGAAGTTTCTTGCTACTTGATTAGGCACATAATTAGTCAATAGATAGTGCATGAATACACGTGCTAGCGTTTTAAAAAATCATTAATGCCTCAGTAATATACCTCCTATACTCACACTGGGGTTTTTGGAGGATTGGCTTTTATTTAGAAATAAGTTAGGTGGTTCATGAGAATCTTTTAGTATGATTATCCTCTAGCTTATTTGAATTGCTATACCTATTTTGTTAAAGACAGTCTAGAAATCTTTATTATTAATAACTTGCACAGATTATATTAATTCAGGAAACTTCTCCAGGCAAGTTTTCTTTTTTCTTAAAATGTATGATTTTTCTGGTAGTTGTGGTTTTGCTTATGTTGTCCCTACTCAGTGGGATGTCTTTGCAGAAAGTCGCGCATTCCCTCTTACGGGCTATCTGTCTATCTAAAACACACGCACGTAAACATTTATATAATTTATGAAGCAGTTCTGAACTGTCCACAGATTCTGTATAAGCTGTTACAGAGAGCAGGACAGAATGTGCTTGAGAACCCAGAAGTGATTAGAAAATGTATTTAATATTTTGCACAGAAAGCCTTGCTTGGGATGAACCTCTTAATAACCTTGTCTGGGATGACAGATGCAGCGGCCACTATTTTGACTAAGAAAAAGGTTCTGATTGCATTTGCTGTTGATACAGACATTGACATAAATATATTAAAAGCACTCTTTTGGGAAAAAAAGTGGAAAGTGGAGCGTTTTGTGGATGAATAGAATTACACAACATCTTTGAAGTATTTGCCATGTCTGGCGCTTCCCAGGCCGGGTGGGTCACACACAGGAACCCGTTCCCTGTGTTCAGTGTGCCCGTTTGTCATTTGTCACATTGGTATTTGCCTACAATCGGGTGTATGGAAGTAGAGAGAGGGAGTGTTTTGAGACCAAGGAAAGCTGACCATAGAGAGAGAAAGGGCCAGCAGTTCTTTTCGGCCACCCTGAGATGTCAGCTGAACCGGTTTTAGAGAAAGTGTTTGCAGACGAAGTGGAGACACCATTCTCTTGACGTGTACCTCCAGGAATGTGTGGGTGTGGCTCTCTGCCTGCACGTTTTAGGCACTGAGATCCAAGGAGCTGGATCTGACCCTCTCTCCAGGGGGGTGCGGTCTTTGCAGCACGTGTGCCCCTTTCTTTGGCTGCACTGCTCGGTGATGGGGAACCTTAATGCATCACTGGTTGTGCCAATCCCTTCCTCTCTCGAAGGGCTTACCTGAAGGTCAAGGGCTCTTGTCTGTGTCTCTCGTTTCACTGCAGTGAAGTCCAGAAGTCCACCGTCGCTGAGCTCTTTGCAAAGCCGTGGTGATAACAACTCTCCTCTCTGTGATTCTTTCCTCTGTGTCACTGAACCTGGGTGAAGGCCTGTGGACCATAATCCAGGCACAGTTTTGGCTGCAGATGAATAAATAGATCATGCCCATTTTTTTTTTTTTCTTTCCCCTTTATTCTGTGTGAAGATGACACTCAATAGCTGTTACTTCCTTTCCTAACCTCCACAGAAAAGGGCTTGCCCCGGTTTCTCTGCTACGACCATCAAGCCTTCCTTTAACTAGATATGAGCAGTCTGGGAAAAACCACAGGACCTTCATCAGGGCTGTTCAGGAAAAAAGTTTGCATTTTTGCTGCATGAATGTCCCGAGTTCCTTTATTCATTCATTTGTTTTAGGATGTTTGCAAGTAGGCTTTGTTTTATTTATTTCCTAAGAAACTGTTGCTTTATTAGTTACAGAAGAACTAGCTTTGTCAGCATGTTGGGTATGCGAGATGCATCTTTTTTGTCTCTTGTTTCTCAGGGAGAGTAATTACAGCTTCAATTAAAAAGTAGTTTTTGACTTGAGGTGCCTGGGATGTCCTGAAGGGCTATGTTATGTCTAAAGATGAAAGCATCTTTGTTAGATCAAATCCTCACGTTATTTCTACCGGTCCAATTAGTTATAATCCTAGCCCTCCTGCCACATGTAAAAAGTGGCTTTTGGTAGATAATTTAATGTGTGAAAGAGCTCCTGTTGTCGGTTCAGTTTTTAAAAGTAACATTTATTTCAGTTCCTCGTTGATGAGGTCAGCAGATTCCATTCTTGGGTGCCAGCACAGAATATGAGGGGCGAATTGGGATACAACATACATCACTGCAAAAATGCCTTCGAGTACTGAACTAGAACACAGTGCTTCTGTGTCTTGTTTTAAAATAATTTTCCAGTCTGGAAGCAGCTGAGCGCTGCTGTGTTGGGTGGTTCAGCCCCCTGGTTCTTGCTGCCGGAGCCGCTATCCCGGGTGCTGATGGGGGCTCATGGGGGCTGGTCCGGTCTGGCTTGTTCAGCCACAGAAAGCCTAGTGATTGCTGAACCCACCCGTGAGAACCTGAGGACCATCTGTCCATGTGTTCACTGCTGTGTATTTGGATCAGGGAGAGAATGACAGGCTCTGTCCTCACATGCATCTTCATTTTGCCCAGTTTAGCTGTGCCTCTCAGTGGCCGTGCACTCAGGGCCCCCCCCACCCCGGGGTTGGGAGGGGAGCCACCCGGTCCAGATGCATGTGGCAGCCCTGTGCACAGTTATTCACTCCTCAGCTGATGCTCTTCTGAGAATACCCCCATGTTGAAAATGTCCTTTGTGTTCTAAAATTTTATTCTAAGTTTTAAAGGGTCTATCTTTTGAGAAAAATAAACGTACAGTGCAGGCATTTATGTAGATATTATATATGTGGTTCAACCAAACTTCTGTCCTATGAGAAGCCTTAATTAAAACCAAGGACTTTTAGAAATTAGTTTCAAATTTGAAATTAAACTAAAAAGGGTTTTTATAATTATAAAAAATTTAAACACTGGAAGGAAGCTTAGAAATAATTTTTTTTATCGGCTCCCTTGCTTGGGGGAAGAAGCACAGGCCCAGGTGGTGTGTGGAGTCGTGTCGCTGGCAGAACCTGCCTGGGCGCTAGACTCCTGAAAATCTGTCCTGTTTTTACGGTCTGCTTCCTGAGGGTGTAGACCAAGCCCAGGCTATGTGTGCTCTTGTTTTGCATGAGAGTTTTCTATGAAAGTAGATTTTGTGGGTAAATGTTAACCAATAAAATTATACAAATTAAATAACAGATACTTTGAAAATAATGTCATGTATAAATTTAGCATTTGTCCTGCACCAGGCATGATTATAAGGACTTTTAAACAAACGTGATGATGGATCACCGTCTATGAGTGGGGTCTGGTATCTTCTCCAGTTCATGGATGAGGAAGCCGAGGCACCGTGATAACGTGCCAGGATTAAGCGGTTATTCGTCAGCCCCGACCTGGCCACCTAAGCTTTGCATTGTATGTCCTGCATTTCCTGCTTGTCCGTTGCTCCCTGTCGGGGGTGCTGGAGGGGGCCTGGAAGGAAGGACCAGGAGGTGGCACCTGGTTTTTCTTGTTTTCTTGCTCTTCCTGTCAGCATTGCCCAGCCAGGGCCATTCAGTGGCAGCTGATTCTAGTTTTCAGCTCTTTTCCCAGCATTCCCCGAACCAGCTTCATCAGCCCTCCCGGGGGGCTAGCAACACCCGGCAAGCACCCCGCTCAGATGCCCCAGCACCAGCTCTGCTTAGCGTTTCCTCCGAGCTCAGAGGGGCCAGCCCAGCCTGGCAGTGTCCCCGCCCCAGGAAGTCCCTCCGCTAAGTGCCCCACATCCCAGCCCAAGCAGGCAGCACCCTCTGCTCAGAGGCCTGGGTACCAGCTGCCGGAGGACCCTCTTCCCAGGCTCTTGGTTCTGTTAACCCTGGTCTCCCGCCTCCTCTGTATCCCCAGCTCCAAGCTCACCTGTTTACCTGATTCCTTATACTCTCTGTCGTGATTTCTGTTTTCCTTACTGGGCCCTGACTATACTTTTGGCATATATTAAATAATATTCAGGATTAAGTCAATTAGCTAATAAAATAATTTTGGTGAACTTATCCTAAGAAATATTGTAATCTAAACTAGTATCTAATTATGAATTAGTCCTAGTACATATTTTCACATAAATACCAAAGGGTATAAAACCCAAAAAGTCTTTTTTCAAAACTGGAATGATTTCTTTATTGAGTTCCAAAAAAGTTAAAATGAAGCTGAAAGAAAGTAGGAGATAGCCCCACGTATATTAACTAGTAAAAATCTGTGGCTTTTGGGAAAGATGCTGATCCAGTTAGAATAAACAAGTATTACTTGATTTTAATAAACTCCAAGCGGACTTAAAAAATTCTTTCATTAAATGAATTTCAAATGACCACAAACCTCTATGTCTAAATTCCTTTCTCTTCACCCCAAATTTAAGGAAGCGTGAAACAGTGTGTGTGTGTGTTCTGGTTTTTCTCACTTGCGCTTTTGCCAAGGATCTAGAAGACCTGGTCACTATTGCAAAAGTTTGGGGTCCAAGTTTGCATCCGAACATAATTCCTTGCGGAGTGAAATGTAGAACTGTGACAGCTTGGCTCTTCCCCTCAGGCACAGTTTGGAATGTTCAATAAAAGGCTGTTTCCTCACACCGTGTTTCCATTGAGCTTGCATGCATGCCTTAGCTTGGTGCTTTTGCAATTTTTATGTAGCATCTGCTCCCCAATCCGAGGGTGCTAACAAGGCCTTAATACAGATAGCAGTCAGGACAGCAGGGAGCTCCCCCTGTCGGCTTCTGACTTCTCCTGCATCTTGAGTTATTATTCATAACGTAAACTCTCTCCCAGTTCCCAGCATGTACATAATTAATGGAAGAGACTATCCCAGGAAGTTCAGCAGCCACAAGTAGGTCACCATTACCAGATGTTTAATTATCGTCATTAGAAGCATTTGGAAATACCTGGTGAGCTTTCTAAAAGCATAACAATAAGCAAATCCCTTCGGATTTTGGCAGATCGGTTCTTTTGTATCGAACGATGATTAAAGTGATTACAGGCACAGCACCGGAGCCTTCCTCTGAACATCTTTATCAAAAAGAGGTAATAATTATGCTACACTCCATATGAAATACACGCCATCTTCCTTTTCATTCGTTTCCTGATTTTCTTCAGCTGTGCCAAGTTTTAATTAATGTGCTTCAATAGTATGAAAACTTGAGCATCTATAATTACATCTTTAGTAGCAATATTTAAATCTTTACTGACAATATATTTATCAGGTAACACTTCCTGGAATTAAGGTCAGTTATCTGGAACCTCAAGAAAATATTGGAATGGAATGTGTTCCAGATTTTTTTTTTTTTTTTAATTTTGAAGGTTAAAAGTAAAATGCAAAATAGGAGAGGCCAAGAGAAATCTAATGTTAGAGAGAATGGATTTACAGCCACTCTGTCAACATTACAATTTTTTTGCGAAATGTGAGGGCGGTCCTAGTAACTAAATTTGACCAACAAAAGGAATTTTAAAGAAAATGCTCTTAATTTTTACTTTTTTCTTCTATCTCAAGTTTGTATGTCATAAACGTTTTTGATTTTTTACTACTGTGTGAAAGGGCTGTTTTCAAGCCATCCTTCTCAAATGTTTGTTTTTGAGCTCACAGTGAAGATTACACTAAAAATCCTTTTGGTTTTTGAATTCAGTTCTGAGGAGCACAGGGAATTTCTGTATCTTGTTCTTTACTGCTTTCTTTCACTGCTCCTTTTGTTACTCTTAATATTTTTTCATTCCCTTTCTTGTGGCTTGTCTTAGTGGAATTGAAAGTTTCTGTTAAGGTAAAGTTTTGGTTTTTTTTTTATTTTTTATTTAAACATCTTTATTGAAGTATAATTGCTTTACAATGGTGTGTTACTTTCTGCTTTATAACAAAGTGAATCAGTTATACATATACATATGTTCCCATATCTCTTCCTTCTTGCATCTCCCTCCCTCCCACCCTCCCTATCCCACCCCTCTAGGTGGTCACAAAGCACCGAGCTGATCTCCCTGTGCCATGTGGCTGCTTCCCACTAGCTATCTATTTTACATTTGGTAGTGTATATATAAACCAAATTTCCTAGTCTCCAGTTACCTTAAAGATGGACCCACTGGCTCCCCCTTGTGGGTCCTCTCTGTATTTTCATTCCCAAGGCCCTTGGTAAAAGGGCACATGATGTAACATAGTTGCTGTTTTTAAGAAGTGAGAGTGGCCATGTTCTTCAGCGTTCCCATTCCCTTATTTACTCTCCCCTGCATTCTGCCCTATTTTGCACATTTTGTAGTGATATCATGCACATGACACGCCCCCATCCCACCCCACCGAAGGTCCTGTGTGATCAGGAAAAACACAGGCTAGAGCAATGCCTGTTGTCTTTTACAGAGAAAACACACAAATAAATCATTGAGAAATAATATGCTAGAAAGATTTATAGACAAACACTGTGTAGTGTGTAACAGCTAAACAGGTGGCCCTAGGAGAGAGATTCTCATAAAGCCTTTGTGTTATGTAAAATTCAAGCTCCACTTTTTAGGAGTTTGCAATGGTTTGATAGGAAACTAAGTTTACTTTTATTTTGAACAATGTAACAGGTAAGATTGCAGAGTGAGCATGTTAAAGCACAGAAAAAAATCACTTGATTACATAAGGGAAATTGCTGTTTTCTTAACAGAGGGTTTGAATGGCAAATACTGTTCAGAGTTGTGCTTAATGGACATTGGGCAGAGTTTTGGGCTCAGAAAAGCATTGGTCATGCGCTCTCCTATTTTCATGATAGGAAAGAATAAACGGTGATTTTTTTTAACCGCTTATTTTTATGGTTCTTATTATGAGGCAGTTGGTGTGTAGCAGGGGGTGAGCAAGCAGGGATGGATTGTGATTTTAGAAAGAAGAGGCGAGGGTCGCAAATGTTTTGGGCATCAGCATTAGTGAAGTATAGATGTGGAAATGCTTCTCGTGTGTCCATGTAGCAGCGGGCTGTGTTCATTAGGGAGCAGCTGGGGAAGAACCCAAATGGAAGATCTTTAAAGCCAGACGTCAGAGCCGAGCTTAGGAAAAAGTGCCATGTGCTGGTGAGGGAAAGGTTTTGTGATTGGATTTGGTGTGCGACTTGATCTAATTTAGCAATGTAGCAACCATGGTGCTATGTTTTTGTTTTTCATCAGTGGAACAATTGCCTTTCCATTGAGAGTCACAGATATTTTTTCCATAGAAAGGCTGGCAGTGCATCTTGGATTCTAGAGCACAGAGTCTGGATTCAGATGGCTTGGATTCAGGTTCAGTCCAGCTATCTGACTGTGTGACTTTGGGCAAGTTACCTAACCTTTCAGCGCATCTGCAAAAAGGCCGTGATGATAATGGTACCATTTGCAAGGGGGTGGTTGTGAGGGTGAAAGCAGTATGTGGTGGATGGTGTCGCCTTATACATGGTAGCTATTATTATTTCATTTTTTTGTATCTGCATAGCCTTCCTCAGAAGCCAGTAGTGGAGTCATATTTATGATACTTCTCTGAACTGTTTTTCACAATTTTACTGGCACCAAATGTGTTTATTTTCACCTAATCCCTATTAGAACTGTAATCATATTCATATTTTGTAAAGCTTGTCAGTTTACTATTAGAGCAATTAATAAAGACAAGGCGTGAATTATTCTGTTAGCTCACTCCTCTGTGTGAAGCAGTTTTAAGGATTCTACCATTGTCAGGTGTGCGTGTATGTGTGTGTAACACAGGCATGAACGCTTCTCTTCCAGATTTCTCTTCTTTCTGCCCTGTAATCGCATCTGCAGGTAACAGGTCGCAGAGATCAGACTCTTCCTTCACAGCCGGGTGTCCCGTGGACACCCCGAGGGCTGTGTCAGGGTCCTCTGGGCTTGCCCAGGCAGGGTTCCATCTCCGGGTGCATCTTTGTAGAGGTGTCCCGTGAGTCTGAGTTCCTTCTCTCTTCCTTCCAAAAGCCCCTTCACGGGCTCACGCTACACGTGCTCTTGTTATGTTCGTGTGGGAGCATTTTCTTGTCAGAGGAGGCAAAGTTTGTCAAAACAGGGAAAAAGATGAAAAGATATGACTTTTTCAGTCCTTAAACACGATGAACAGATCTCTAAGGAGAATGAGAATGACATGTATTAGGGAACGTGTGAGGGACAGGCTGCCCGACCGATCACAAGGAAGGACATCCAGTGTTTCCAGTTTAAGTATCTGACCCTGAGGCTCTGCTTATCAGCTGGTTCTACTCCCAAATATTGTCTCCTTTTTAAAGTTTTTTCCCTCCTAAAGAACGTAGTCCTCGTGACTGACCCCAAATATTGTTTTTCTGATTATTATTCCTTATATAAGACCCTTCAGATCTTTCTCTTCCTTAAAAGTGATCTAAGCTAACACATTTTTTTCTCTCTTAAACACGTGATTCATCTTTTTTATTTATTTCTTGTCCCTTACCAGCCTCAGAGCTCTAGGGCTTGTCATTTAAATGAGCACTTCTGTTTTAATGCTGCCTTCATCCCCTTTGACTTAGCGACCAACTTTTTATTTGAAATGCAAATCTCTACATAACAAGCCAAAGTCTGACCCACTTATACAGTTTGTTACTTTCCAGATAGGCTCCTTGTTACAACTGAGGAATTTGCATATTTATTACATTTGGTTGCAGCTAGCCTGGATATTAACATGTTTCATTCTCTAGAATCTGAGTCTGTCTTTCCAGGCGGGATCTTTTGGTGATGCTGCAGGCTCAGAGCCGCCCTGCCAGGTGGTGAGACAGGGCCCCTCCCACAAACAGCACGCACCCCAGTCAGTCCACTAGGTCCTGCCACATCTGTGCTCTTGTCTATTACTTGGAGGATGTTGGCCATTTTGGAATCTCAGCATTTCTATCCTGTCCCCGCCTCTGGCCCCCAGCATCCATGTGGTTATTCAGCAGAACGTCTCAAACCAGGTGCCTTCCCTGCTGTCTGGAATCTAGTGTTCGGATTTGGAAGAAAGTGAAAGGAAACCTCTGTCTCAAATCCCCTAAGGAAACAGGATTAGAAAAAAAGGTGTGAAAGCTTCTGGGGCCATCACCTTGTTCTTGTCATTGGCACAGACCATCCCCATATGCTGACCTGTCTCTCCATGGCCAGCAGTGGACTGAGAGGTGGCCCTGTGTCCTGAGGTCATGCACGGAGAGGGCGTGTCTGCACAGTCACAGCCGGCTGGCCGGGGGCTCAGGGCGAACTGGGAGGAAGATGCCGGGGGTGGGGCGCTGTTTGTCCAGCATGAATAAGTGCTGTGTCTGCTCCTTCGGACTTGCTTCTCCTTGGGGGACAGCCACCAACCACGGGACTGCGCTCTGCGTGTGAAATTTGCAAGGAGGGTTGGTAGTGTGTGCCGGGGTCTAAAATGCGAGCGGGAGATAGGGGACCAGTTGGCCCACTTTGTTCTGCAAAAACACCCCCTTGTTATCCAGAATGAAGAGAGCCCGAAGTAAGTAATTTGACGTGTATTTCCTAAAGCCCGAGTCTCTCACACAGTAGTAAGAGCTCAGGGAAGTCAGCTTCCTGGGTGTGCCTTTGTGACCCAGCAGCAGGGTTCACGGTCTTGGTCACTGAAGGCGACTTGCCTCCAGAAGGTGCAGCCGGTGGCTTCATCACTTGCCGGGTCTGGCCGGACGGTGGTCTCAGTGTCGTGTGGCCCAAGAATCTGGGAGGACTTCCAAGTCGGCTGTGCAGACCGGCTCCCAGAATCCCGGGGGCCTGGAAGGTGCCACCACTGGCTCTGGCCGAGGAGTCAGGCTGGTGGGGAATCCTCTGCAGGGACCTGCCCGGTCAGGGTGAGCCATCGCTGTGTGTGAGTGTGGGCTGCCCCTTCCCTTGCGGCTCCCCAGGGAGGCTGGGGGGGGGGCAGGGCTGTCCTGTGGGAGGGAATCCTGGGAGAGGAGGTGGCGGGTCACACACCCTCGTAGGAAGGGTGTCGGCATGTGAGGGCGAGACTCTGCTCTTAGAGAAACGGTGTCATTTTCGCTGCTCAGACCAACAGAAAAGCATGTGGGAAGTCTTCGGCTTTATTGATTTTTGCCTTTTGGAGCAAAAAATTCCCCTTTTTGTGTCAGCGCTGCCAGGAGCGTGTGAGCTGTGCCCCTGGGTCCCCAAGCACGGGCTGGGGCGTTGGGGATGCCCTTCCTCAGCAGTCACGGTTGGGACACAACGGTCAGACCACCAGGGTGTGACCGTCAGGGTGTGACCACCGTGCTGGGTTCAGCCTTCTCAGTTTTCCCTCCCTGCCCCTGTGCTTTCCGACCCGAGTGCTGGTAGCAGCTGTGTTGCTGAGTGAGTTGAAGGTGAAGACAGTTTCTGAGCTCACCCTAAAGGCTCCAAGTTTTTCTAGGCTTTCTCGGATATTTAAGCAACTTAAAAAACATGCCCTTTTATTTTTGGGGTCCCTGCACTGCCCAGGCTGCAGCTCCGCTCCGCTTGAGCTTATCACCCGAGATGCATTTGGTCTGTAGGCGTCGCGGTCACTCACAAGGATGCAAGTGCTGGGTGATGCCCTTCTTGCGGCTGCACAGGCGTGGGGCAGGGGAGGGGACCGGGAGTCCCGGAAGTTCAGGGACCTGTGGAACTTGGTACCTTTAACTGGGAGCGTACATAGCTCCGCCGCCATGTGTAAAACCAATGACACGGCTTTCCATTTTGGAGGAGTCATTGGCCAGTGACTGTGATAAGTTCATGCCGGCTGCTCCCCAAGGGCAGCCCCCTGGGACGTGTAAGCTGATGGCCCGTCCCCTGTAAAAGCGCCACGTGCTCCGGGGAGGGGGCCCGCAGTTTGCGTGGAGCTCCTTAGATCTCCATGTGTCACGGGGTCTTATCCCAGACTCCTCACAGCGTGGCCGACATGAAAAGAGGAGCTTTCGCACAGCTCTTGGCATTTGTTTTCAGATGAAATATATCAATATGAAAAATAAACTATAAAACATTCATGAAAGTTTTTGGAGTTTCTTTTAAGAATTGCTTTGAAGCTGACTTAACATTTTGCATTTATTACAGTCACTCTGCAGTTCAACTCAGCTTTACAGGTTTTAAATCTTGGGTTCCCATATGCGTTTTAAGATGATATAGCATTGCGTGAAGTTTCAGTCTGTTTATAAAAATCAAACGCAGTCCTCAGACCCACGTGCGTGCCACATGGCACAATTGGGATGAAGAACGTGTTTCTATTTATAAACAAATATGCTGGTGAGTATTTTAGGTGTGATTTGCATATTGAATGTTTATCTACGCTTGGTCTCTGCAGAGAATGGTCATGAGGCCCCCTACTCTTTGGCCCTGTTCTTGGAGGTTTTAATAGAGGTCCCTGAAGCAACACTTAAATGCTCCCACCCGCAACTGCAGTTTCAAGCAGTACAAAGCTCGGTTTCCAAATATGTTTATCATTTCTTGATTGAATATCTTCAGAAGCTGACATGTCCTAGGATTTCTCTCATATAGGTGTTAGCAGCTGCTCACATTGATTAGAAGGCAAAGAGTGAAGCTATGTTATACTTGCTTGCATTGTAGCTCCAAAATCACAAGGAAATAAAGGCTACGTGTCAGCCTGGTGCCGACACGGAAAGAAGGCTTTTCAGATTTTTTTCTGGATTTTTCTGTCAGGTATAGATCTGTTCCTGGGGGCTTGAAGGGAAGGCTTTAAAGATTCCATTGTCACTGCCTGGGTACTGGTTATGTCTTAGAATACAGAACAGCTTAAAATTGGTGGGCTTGTATTGGTAGGCCGCTGGGTTTGTGAAAGCTTCAACCAGCAGACATTCTGAAGTCGCCTACTTTATTTAATTTAGCCACACTTCCATTTGTGAAGCTTACAATATGCCTTCCAGACGTGGGGCATGGCAGCAAGGGGGCCAGAGCCCTGCCCTCAGAGCCCGCATGCCAGCTGTGCTCACAGTAATGGATGGTTTGGTGAGGGATGCATTGTGGATGCGGTTCACAATGAGATTCTACTACATACAGACGGAACAAAGTTCCCCGTGTGAGCAGCTGTCTGGCTGTATTTAAAGCAACTCACCCTCCTCTCTTTTCTCTTAAAGTGTGTAGAAGCAGTCAAGGTGAAAGAGTAATTAGTAAAGCTCTCCACTTAAATAAGAGCAAATACTTCCACATTTCCAAAAAATAAGTACTAAGTGGGAGACGTATGGCTCTGATGCTGAAGAGGACCGTGAGAGGTGTATGCACATTTGGAGAGGGAGACAGTAATGACATAAAAGATAATGCAGTTATTGCATTAGAGATGTGACGGGGAAGTGTTCCCATCTAAGTAATGACCAGAGTGTGCTTATGTCAAGAACATTGCGTGAGACACGTAAAGTCCTACAGGGCCACCATCTCGGGTTATTAGTGGGTGATGATCACACTTCATTTTATTGCCAAATCACTATTATGCTTTCTGAGGTATGAAGTGATATTAATGACCATTTGCAATGAGAAATAACACTTTATAGCATTGCTATCATTTACACATATTAAAATACATTGTAATGTGGGAGAACACCCTGGGGGTAGAGATGAAAACTTAGGAGTTTAATTTGGAATGCAGTTGGGAAATTATTTGGACAGGAGAGAAACCTTTAGGGCAAAATTTCAATTAAAAAGTACAATATTTTCTAAACTATTCATGAGAGATGAGAGTCTGTTTTTCATGTACCTGGACTTAATTATGGTTACCAAAAAAAAAAAAAGAAAAAGTTTGGGTACTTGTCACTCATCAGTACTCATCCAAAAACAAACATGAAAAGTTATTAATGCAGTTATTTAGGAAAAGCATAATTGATTGACTGTAATCATTTAGATATTATAACCACAAATTGATACTTAGTATTTCTAACTTGATTCTTTTGTAAAAAATCATATTTCTGCACTCTTACTGTGTTTTGGGGGATTATGTCCTAGTTACTATAATACATGCTTTTATCAAGCCTCAGTCTTGTCCTAGTGATTCTCCAGAGAGCTAAGCAGTTAAAGAGATTTTCTTTTCCATTTCAGATTTTAGCCTAAAGTTTTATTCTTAGTAGTCAAATATTCTCTAACTGTATAACGGGAAAATTAGAACATGTCAAATATAGTAACACACTTTAATAGTTTGCTCTAAAAATCTATTAATCAGTTGATAATCTCTGCTTAGCTGTATTTCCACTTCTTTTATTTTTCTTTTCTCCATTTCTTAGGGGAGTTTTTATTCGTCCGTTGATCCAGTATTTTTAGGAGCCAGAGAGGGTCTGGCTGTGCTCGGTGCAAAGGCAGCTGCCCCACCTGCCAGCCTTCTCCTCCCCTGTCACTGTCCACAGATATGGGCCTTGTTTGGGTCACCTTCAAAGCCACGTGGCCGGGGCCATGGGTCTGTGTTTGGGGCCCGAGCTCCAGAGGCGGTGCTGGGCCCGCCCTTGCATCAGGCGCTCTGGGATCATGGGGCTGGGGGTTTCTCGCCATCTCCCACCCCGAGTGCCTTGCAGAGGCCGAGGAGACCAGGTGGCAGCCCCGAATCTGCTCTCCCCAGAGGAGGGAGGATGGTAACCCTGAGGGGCTGGACACAGAGACTTCTTGGAGCCCCAGGCTTCCAGGGACCCGGACCAGGAGCCCGAGGCAGGCCCATTGCCAGGCCACTATTTCTAATTTTTAAAAACTTGGTTTCCTAGTGTGCTGGTGAGAACACATGCCCGCAAAAAAATTCTTGGCTGCTTTTGGTGGCAACACTGAGTCTAGAATCTCATTATCTTGGCTCCTCATTTACTGTATTGTCATTTTCTTAAAACTGTATGTACCATCTGCTGGTCTGATCACGACAGACACCCCCCCTTGGAAAATTAGGTGAGTATCCCAGCACCACAAGGAAACAGTGTAATACACAGGCTTTCTTTTACTCGTTTAAAATATGTATCTTTACTCTCACTTATTCAGCAAATAAATTTCTTAAAATTCATAAACTGCTGAAGACATTGAAGGCCAGTTTCCTTATCACTGAGAATGCGGTGGCACCAGCAGAGTCCCTCAGGACACATGGATGCCCATTCCCGTCGGTTGGGCGGTATTTAATGTGAAGACGCATAGCTGTTGTGTACCCCGTGAACAGCATCCTGGAGAAGGGGTGTATCTTTTATCCTTATTCCATAGACTGGTGCCGGGAATGAGCTGCCAGGAAGCATCCCAGGGCCCCAGGCGCCTGGGACCTCGGAGACGGCTCTCCTCTGCAGCCGCCCGTGGCTGCTCCACTCTGTACCAGACACACTCGCGTCTCAGCGGTCCGACAGTTGTTAGGGCACAGATCTGGGCCCTGGGGACCCAGCTGCTACTTGTGTGAAGCAGTTTTAATATATTAAGCTTGGAAAGCTCCTGCTGAGCTGGACAAAGACTTTCTGTCCTTCCCACCCACATGTTTTATCAGTTTCCGGCTGCAGCTTAGGCCCTAAAATGTGCAGCTCGCAGATTTGACTCTGGAAGCCCCCAAAGACACGGAGAGATGGTTCTGAATTTTGTGTATTTGTCTCAGAGTTCAATATCCAGTCACTGTGGACAGCTTTGCAGGGTTTTGCAGCCTAAAAATATTATGCAGGCAGTAAATGGAATGAAAATCTGAGAGGCACACACACACTACATACGTATCTCGCCACTGTGGAGCCTTTTACTTTTGTATGTTTTGTAATTCTCTTTTAGATTTACATGAGAAATGATACTCTTTTAAAATATGGAGAAAGAAATTCAGTGGTA
The DNA here is from genome assembly GCF_028564815.1 of Eubalaena glacialis. Classification (NCBI taxonomy): domain Eukaryota; kingdom Metazoa; phylum Chordata; class Mammalia; order Artiodactyla; family Balaenidae; genus Eubalaena; species Eubalaena glacialis. The sequence goes on along the minus strand of NC_083717.1, from coordinate 18,456,435 downwards.
TTATATTTGTAAGTGTCAAAACACGAAATAACGGAATTAGAAAAGGCCTTTGTGCCCGTTTGACTTAATTATTTTATATTTCTGTCAGTAAAGGATACTTTAGTATATTTAGACAATGTAGGACTAAAATGTACACAGAATCCCCTATTCACTCACTGCACAGATGTTCCTTGAGCTATTTCTTTTCCTCCACCTTTATTGAGATATAATTGACACATAACACTGTAAGTTTAAGGTGTACTATGCACTTAGTATATATTGTGTAATGATTATCACACTAAGGTTGGTTAACAAACCCATCACGTCACAAAGTTCCTGTGTGTGTGTGTGTGTGGTGAGAGCGTTAAGATCTACTATTTTTGCAACTTTCACGTATACAATACAGTATTGTTAACTGTAGTCACCATGCTATACACCACATCCCCAGAACTTACTCATCTTATAACTGGAAGTTTTTACCTTTTGACTAACATCTCCCCTCTTCCCCCCAACTCCTCCAGCCTCTGGTAACCACCAATGAACCTTATGTTTCTGTTAGTTCAGCTTTTTATAGTTTCCACATATGAGTGAGTTTCCGCATGTGAGTGAGATCGTACAGTATTTGTTCTTTATCTGTCTGACTTATTTCACTTAGCATAACTCCCTTAAGGTTCATCCAGGCTGTCACAAATGGCAGGATTTGTTTCTTTCCCATGGCTGAATAATATTCCATTGCATATATATACCATACTTTCTTTTTTAGTGATGTTGAGCATCTTTTCACGTACCTGTTGGCCACGTGTATGTCTTCTTTGGAAAAATGTCCATTTAGGTCTTTTGCCCATTTTAAAATCGGATTTTGTTGCTGTTGCCGTTGAGTTGTATGAATTCCTTGTGTATCTTGGACATCATCCCCTTCCCAGATACATGGTTTGCAGATATTTTCGCCCATTCCATAGGTTGCCTTTTCATTTTGTTTATTTCTTTTGCTGTGCAGAAGCTTTTTAGTTTGATGTAGTCCCACTTGTTTTTTTTTTTTATTTTGTTGCTCGTAGTGTCGTATTCCAAAAATATCATCGCTAAGACCCATGTCAAAAAGCTTTTCCCCTATTTTTTTTCAATCGGTTTTAGGTCTTACATTTAAGTCTTTAATCCATTTTGAGTTAATTTTTGTGAGTGGTATAAGATAGGGGTTCAATTTCATTCTTTTGCAGTTGGATATCCACTTTTCCCAGCACCACCTATTGAAGAGACCATACTTTCCCCATTGGAAACAGGGAAGACTCTTTTCTCCCTTGTCAAATCTAGTTGACTGTATATGTGAGGGTTTATTTTTGAACTCTCAATTCTGTTCCATCGATCTATGTGTCTGTTTTATGCCAATACCATAGTGTTTTAATTAAATATAGCTTTGTAATATAGTTTGAAACCAGGGAGCATGATGCTTCCAGCTTAGTTCTTCTTTCTCAAGATTGCTTTGGCTATTTGGGGTCTTTTGTGATTCTACATGAATTTTATGATTTTTTTCTTCTGTGTCTGTGAAAAATGCCATTAGAATTTTGGTAAGGATTGGATTGAATCTATAGATGGCTTTGGGTAGTATGGGCATTTCGACAGTATTAATTCTTCCAGTGTATGTGTCTTTAATTTCTTCATCACTATCTTTCACCTCCTTGGTTAAATTTATTCCTAAGTATTTTATTGTTTTTGATGCTATTATAAGTGGGATGAGTATCTTTATTTCTATTTCAGATAGTTTGTTAATAGTGTATAGAAACACAATGCAGTTTTGTATTTTGATTTGTATCCTGCAGCTTCACTGAATTTGTTTATTCGTTCTCACAGGTTTTTGGTGGAGTCTTTAGGGTTTCTATGTATAATGTCATGTCATCTACAAACAGAGATGATTTTACTTTTTCCTTTTCAATTTGGATACCTTTAATTCCTTTTTCTTGCCTAACTGCCTTGAGCCCTTTCTGTATATGAGCTATGGGAAGACCCCAGGCCAACATCAGTGCAAAGGACACACAGACCCTGCTGTGTGCAGCCCACGCAGTGCCCCTTGCACAGCAGAATCTCACCATTTAGGACGTTAGGAGGTTGTACCTTTAGGTCACCCCCATGCTCGCCTGACTTCATCCTGGGGGATTGTCAGGGAAGTGGCCCCTGAGATGCCTGCTTTTAAACCAAAGGCTTGGAAAGGAGTCATCAGGTGGAGGACAGGTAAGGGAAGGGAAGCGAGGAGGGGGAGGAGGGGGTCTGTCCTGCTCGAAAGGCCAGCAGAGTTGGAGGCGGAGGAGAGGGCCCAGGCGGGGCGGCGGGGCCATCCGTCCACTCAGCAGACATCTGAGTGGCTGCAGGGGCCCAGCACGATTCTAGGTTCAGTGAAAAAGCCAAGTTTCTGTGCTTTGTGATCTTTATATTTTGGGGGCAGGCATGGACAGTTACAGAAATAGACACACAGGGCGTCAGGAGGGCTGAGTGCTGACAACACCCGTAAACAGGAGGGGCAGAGTGACCCCAGGTGGGGTGCTGGTCCAATGGGCTGCTTGAGTCCATTTTCTCTGATGGGACCACATACTAGCAGAGGCCCTCAGAGGCGTATTAGGGTTTCTGGATCAGTTATAAGAGCACAGGAAGCATGGAGCGGGCTCACTAGGGAGTGACCAGATGTGTCTTTGTAAAGGTGGTCTGGCTCCTCTGCGGACCGTAAAGCAGTCACGAGGCTCTTGCAGAATCTAGGAGAGAGGGGAGGGCAGCTCTGGCCATGGAAAGAGGGAAGAGCAGGCAGATTTGAGAGGCTTGTTAGGAGGTGGAGTGACAGGTCACGGTTCCTGGCCGGTGCAGCAGAAGAGGGGGCGAGGTGGGGGGGGGCGTGGTGATCACGGGAAGTTTTGGCGCAGTGAGTGGATGTGCTGTTTGGCGTTCAGATTGCTCTGTTGAGCAGGTGATCAGGTTTGGGGCTCCTAGGAGGGGTCTGGGCCGGAGTGATGAACTTGGGTGGCTGAGGACCAGGCTCAAGGGTCCAGGGAGAGCCTAGGTCACGTGAAGGTGACGGGGTCCTGCGCTGAGCCTTGGGGCCTCCGGTGAGGGTGAGCCCCACTGCAGCAGGGAATGGGGGAGAGTGGGTGGGGAGGTGAGCAATGAGGGCCCAAGGGGGCTGGGTCCGCAGGCTGGGGGAGCCCTGGGGTGGCAGGGGCTTGGGGGGTCAGGGATGCAGCTGAGCCACGGCTGAGGGGGGGATGAGGAGCCAGGGAGGCAGTGGACAGTGAAGGGTCGTTCTGAGGAGGGTTGGTGACAACAGCACATTCACAGGGCGTTTGGAGGGACTGGTTGGTGGGGGAGGAGGAGACGGAGGCAGGCAGAAGTGGTGGACAGTGCAGGGCGCTGAGGAGGTGCGAGGGCCTGCGTGCGCGGGACACAGGGGACCCCGTGCTGCCCCTCGGGTGCAGGTCTGCATTTGCATGGGACCTTGTGCCCACCGTGCCACCAAGTCCTTTTCACAGCCCCGTGCGAAGGTCGTAGGTACGCTTTGCTGGGGAGGTGCCTGCCTCCAGGTAGGGGGACCTCAGTGCATCTTCTGGTCCCTTGCAGCCCGTCACCAGTGCCTCCCGCCCGCCTTCCGCTCTCAGCGCACCGCGTCCGTACACTTAATATCACACAGCACGGGGTTAAGGATCAGTGAGCAGGGACCTGCCCAGTGTTCCTCTGAGGCGCCTCCCTCCCAGCCAGTGGGTCGTTGCCCCATTTAACAGACGAGGGGACCGACTCAGAGGTGAGGAACTGCGTCCCGGCTTGCCCAGCACCGTCCTTGACCTTGGGGCACGGGGATGGGGTGGGGGTGGGTTCTGAGCGGCCCTGCTCGCGGCCTCCTGTCTGTTTCCTCCGCCCCAGTGTCTCTCGGGCGTGTGCTCTGAGGATCGATCGCCCGAGGGCCCCGAGACTCTCAGGTCGTGCAAGTTCAGGGCTCAGGGTGGCAGTAAAGGCCACATTGGTCTGGTGAGAGATGGGATTGGAAAGCAGAGCTCGGATGCTCTCAGATTCCACCTTTGCACGAGCTGGCCGGGGGAGGACCGCGATTTTCCGCGGAAGGAGCAGAGATGGGCTCAGCCTACAGGCCCCCCCCCCCAACCGCCACCGGCCTCCCCCCACGCCGCCTGGGGCCGCGGCGCCGGCAGGAAGGCTGCTGCTGCATTTAATTGCTTTGCAGCTTTGGCCTCTGTGGTTTCCTCACCGGCCTCGGATGTGTTTTGGCACAAGGAAGGATTCAAGTTGGGAGTTGTTTTAATTATACAGTACAGTGTGCTCATGATAAGGAAGTCATTCATCACGCTAGAACGTGAGGAAGAAACTCGAAGCACCATCATTTCTGCGTCGCACAGCAGGAGCCCTCCTGCTCCTTAGACCGTCCCAGGCGAGGACTGAGCAGTGCTGGTCCCGGAGGCTGGGTGGACCTCTGCTGGGTGGTTCCGAATGGAGAACCTTGGAAGGCGTGGAGGGGGCAGGGGAGGGGAGGTCTGTCCTCTCTGTGTGTGTTCACATAGTCTCCTGTGTGTCGAGTGTGAGATGTGTGCTGGGCGAGGTGCTTACATGCGCTCTCGTAACAGCCCTGATAGGTCGCTGCTGTTTCCGGGTTCACAGCGGAGGAGCCGGGGGCTCCAGCCACTCACCGGTGAGGTGGTCCCTAACGCTGCGATCTGGCTCTCACGCTGCGCCCTCCACGCGCGGACGGGGAGAGCTGCCCCAGGCGCGGACGGGGAGAGCTGCCCCAGGCGCTGCGCCGGTCCTGTTGGTTTAAAAGCACGTGTTGTATTTCCCCCTGGATTTTCCTGTGCATTTTAAAAAGAGTAGTGGTCATAATATACACTGTATTTTCCCAGGCACACTTTTTCAGGAAGAGGTTTTGTATCATCTTTATGTATCCGCCTTCCTGTCTCATCAGATCTTGTTTTGTAGAGTAGAATGCATTTGAAGCCAGAGAAAATCTTAGATATTACGCGAATGGCACGAGGACCGTAGGCATAGTAAGAAATATTCTTTGAAATAACCTCTCACAGGCGTATTTCATATTTTATATTTTTCTCTTCTAAGAATTGTGAAGGAATTTTATTTTATTTTCCCCGGAGGGAGAACTGTAAAGCATATAAATACTAACAAGACAAAGATGTTTGTGGGTGATTGAACTCAATTCATAACTGATTTCCAAGTCAAAGCAAACCCTCTAAAAAGCTAAGCTTTTCAAGCGCTTTGTAACACCAGGTTGAAGGGGCTATTCTAAGACTAAATAGTTGAGCTGTTTTGTGCTATTTTTATTTCAAAATACCCAGGAATGAAAGTCAATACTTTGCTAATTTTCAGGGTGTGATTCCTGGACCTTCCAGCAGAGGTCGCTGCCAGTTTGTGATTGAGTTTTACCGCTGGCAACTAAGTGAGCCTGTGTCTGCGGTGCTTTCCAGAGGAAACGGGTCTGAGTGTGATGTGAAAATAGTTAGACTTTATTTTAGAATGTTGTCATGAAAATTATTATAGGTGTCATAATAGCATGTGTAAGGTATTTTAGAAGATATGACTGTTTCTTGCTAGCTGGAGGTACAGAACAGTTTCCAGTGAGGTTTGACATACAGTAGGGGCTGTTACTAAACGTGGCTTGATTCCCTACTTAGCCCGCTCCCTGCCCCCTACCCCCCCCAGCTTGAGTTTTATAAAGCAAATCTTATTAGTTATGACTTTAGGGGACACATTTAATTTTTGGTGTGATTTTAATGTGTAGCAAAAAAAAGAAAGTATGACCATTCCTTATTGGTGGCTTTGTGATTTCCTGGTGATTTTTAATAGTTCTTAAGTTTCAATTAGTATTGCTTTATCAGCTCCAGATCCTGGTAAGTGATTGCATTTTAAGTGGAGACTCAGATGGCCTCGTTCCCTCCACTCTCCACTTCCCCGCTCCCCACGGTGTCCACGTTATCTCCCTGCGTACTTTGTCTGCTAGACCCACCCAACCCTTGTATTCTGTGGAATTTACTTGTCACTGTTTTCTCAGTACAAGAGTGGTGGGTGCAGTAGATGTCTGTATGTGTATATGTGTGTTTTGTCTATACATACGCGTATGGATACAGATACATTTTGGCTTAAGTTTTTTAGTGTGAAAAATTTTAAGTAATGTGTCGGCACATCCGTACATTGCTGAGGTTTGAGTATATTTCATGCCTGCAGTCTTGATTATTTGATTCCCATCAAATGCCGTTGAAGTTTTTAGGAGAGACCCCTTTATATTTTCTGGGGGTAACTTGTGTTTTCTTTTTTTGTTTTTTGTTTTCCTTTATCCAGTTCTCTCGCTCATTTCACAAGCTTTCCCTGCCTGCCTGACCTCCAACTTTAGAGGTGCTGTGCCGGCGGCGTCCACTAGAGGGCAGCACGACCGCACACTGTCCGGCGAAGTCTCCGGGCTTTCTTTTCAGTTGGCAGGTGCGAGGGGCACTTGCGAGAACAAAGCACATTATTACTGAAGGCAGAAACCCCCAGCGACAGAGCATTGTCGTGAATTCAAATACACGATCCGGGAAGTTCTCAGGGTCCCGGGCACTGGTCTCCAGGGCGAGCCTGAGACACTGATCACTTGTAATTAAAGCTCACACTTGTGGATGGGGCGAGCGCTGACGTTACCGGGCAGCTCATTGTGGGGCTTTTGTGGCAAACCCGGGGAGCAAGCTCCTCTTATCCCTTGAATACTTATGAGGCGTAAAAATAAGAGTTAGTTGGGAGGAGGCTTGCTCTCTGGATTCATCCTTGTTTGTGAAAAGAATGTGGAAATTACTTGCAAATAAAAGCATATGGATTACTTTATCCATCTTACAGGAAACTACGCTCATAGCACCTGATGGAGTCCTTGCTAACAGACTTATTTTACTTGTTGATTTCTGGAAACTGGACCACTTAACTATTAAATCCTTGCACAGGGGTGTAATTATAGTAGGAGATGTATTTCTGTTCTGTTTGTGTAACTCGCGTCTTAGAATATTATCTTGATTTTAAGTTCCTTTCTTTAGCTTTCATGCCTTCTTTTCAGCGTTCTTTGTGCCTAACACAGAGTTTTGAATGTGATAGGTCGTAGCCAACATTTGTCTAGTAGGTTTTTATAATATGAGCAACTGTGCCATTCCTCCCCCCGGCTCAGTTTTCTTGTTAACATACGTTTTCCAAGCCGTGCTCTGACGCTCCTGTATCCAGGCCTTCCCGCTTGCCCATCACGGCAGTGCACCGCCGCGCCCACCGGCTCTTTCCGCGCTGGTCCTCCCCGTGAGCTCGCAGGCAGATTAACGCAGGGACATAGCCCATCATGAAGTAAATCAGTTGATTCTGCTAACTGGGTGACAACATCTGGCTGACGGGAACTGCACGCTATCTTAAGCATCACTGTTGCCTTGACTCGAGGTGCAATTTGGCTTCTGTTTTTCCTTCTCCAGCCCTGCAGAAGTGCTTGTGCGGTCACCGTCTCCGTTATTTGTCTGAGGCTTTCAAAGCCTCTCACCCGTGGGTGTGAGATCGGGCGAGGTGCCAGCAATGAACCGGAGTCAGAGGCCTGGCCCCGCCCCAGAGGCCGACCAGGTGCTGGCCGCGGGCCTGATGGAGAAGGTGGGCTTCTGCGGCCACGTGGATGGCCTGGGTGACCGAGGCCTGGAGGGACTCGGGCCGCCTGGCTGAGAGCGTGGAGCTGCCGGGCTCGGCGGGGGCAGGGCAGCGCCGCCCCTGAATTTGGGTGTCCAGGGGGCTGCGGCCAACTGTTGGTTTGGCTGAAACTGAAGCCTCAACACACGCAAAAGCTTGTGTGTATCCTTCAGGCGGAGTAAGTATGACCGGTAGAGTTTTTGGCTTTTTTTTTTTAAGAACAATACATGAAGACAGCATCCTGGGACTTCCCTGTTGGTCCAGTGGTAAAGAATCTGCCTTACAATGCAGGGGACTCGGGTTCCATCCCTGGTCAGGGAACTAAGATCCCACATGCCGTGGAGCAACTAAGCCCGTGTGCCACAACTAGAGAAGAGAAAACCCGCACGCCACAACTAGAGAGAGGCCCGCGCACCACAACAAAGAGCCTGTGCGCTGCAACAAAAGATCTCGAGTGCCACAACTAAGACCCAACACAGCCAAAAATAAATAAATAAATAAATAAACAAACAAACAAATAAATAATAAATCTTTAAAAAAAGGAAAAAAAAAGACAGCATCCTCATTAGACCGAACCCCTACCATGGCATGTGCTGTGGCTTGAGGGTTCCGTTTGCCTAGGCCATCACCTCTGTGACCTTGGGGGTTCCAGAACCTTTCCCCGACTTTGTCCACTGATGTGTGTGCTCTAATGCCCACAAAGCTCGTGGGACGATGTCACATCATGTTTATAAAAGCCCAGCACGAGGTCTGGTGTGTTCCAGCAGGCGCTCACATGTTTGTTTCTCTCTTTCCGTCATCCTTAACAACTGAATTAATAGAAAAAAATCAGAGTTAAAACAAATATACTGAGTATTTCCTACATGCTAGTTGTCTGATCTCAAGGAACGAGCAGTTTAGTGGCCTTGACTGATGAGACTGGGTACCAGGTTCTGTCCTGAGTGCTTCCGTAGTTCCCTGAGTCCTTTTAACCACCCTGTGGAGTTACTGCCCTCACTTTACCCCTGAGCTCACTCAGGACGGTCAGGAAGGCTCGGAACCCTTTCCGTGTCGGGAAAAGAAGCAGTGGGGACTCAGATGTCCCCTGTGTGGCCCCAGGATGAGCCCTCAGCGGGCGCCCAGCCTCCCACCCACAGGGGTAGCCCAGAGCTGACCTCAGCGAAAGCGGGCTGACTTCTGCTTTCTGCTCCCGCCGCCTGAAATGCTGTGACCGCGGGCCTTTCCTGAGCACAGACCATGTGGCCGTGTGCGGCTCCCACGAGGGAGGAAGCTGTGCTCGAAGTCCACGAGCCTTCCCTCCTGGGGGCCTGGGTCCTCCGCCGTTTGGAGCCGTGTGTTAGCGGGGCACCGGGGGGGCAGCCTCGGGCGAGCTCCTGCGCTGCCCTCGGCCTGGCCCCCGCCTCCTTCACATCAGGGCGTCTCCTCAAGGCTTGTTGATGCCTTTTGTTGCTGCAGCACAGCTTCCGTCATGACTAGAAATCACCCGACAAATTGAAAAGGCTCCCGATTCTGGAAATGGAATTTTGTGGCTTTCACTCAATCCATAAGATCTCTGGAAGCACCACCTGTAGGGTCTTCTGCAAAAACCAAAGCTGTCCCTGTCTCACTGGAGGTGTTTTTGTTGTCAGTGACTCCTGGTGCCTGTGAGGGGATTGTTAGCCATGGTTTTCTTTCTTTCCTTCTTATTCAACAGAACATCTCTTAAAAATGTTGCATCTGCCCTGCTCTCAAAATCTCTCTGTTCCTTAAAAGCCTGAGGTGTTTTTTTTTTTTCTTTTTTCTTTTTTCAAATTGTAAAAGTAGTGTATACTTATGGGCAAAGAAAGAGAAGTGTATAAAGTGGAAAATAACACAAAATGCCCCAAATACCACACCCCTATCCTCCCCTGGAGGGAAAACACAATTATCTTTTTTGGCAGCATTCTTCCAGAAATTTCTGCACATATATGAGCATTTTAAACACCCCCCCCCCATACACAAATGGTTTCCTGCTATACATACTGTTCTGCCAATATATCTTGGATGTGTTTCCACATCAGCAAATATAGCTTGACTTCATCTGTTAACAGCTCCTTAGTAATTAAGGGATAATTTCTTACAACTCCCCTATTTTTTTGGTTCCAAAGCAAGATGATCTGGACCCATTCCCAGGGTTCTCCCCGTACCACTTCCTGTTTTCAGTGCTCTTCCAGCCCTGCTTCCTTTAGGGAGAGTTTCATTTACTAATGTCACCCACTCTTAACTTTTTGTGGCTTTCAATTGCCTAGGTGTGTTACCAATTACCTTCTTAATAAGAAAGGCGTGGGTCACAGAACTTGAGCTGGAACTAGAGACAAATGCAGTTGAATAAGGAATTGGGGATCAGGACGGAGCAATAACCTTTTTATTCACAATGTCAAAATTGGAGCCTCCAGTGCAGGAGACCTTCTGGGGATGAAAGTTCTTTGGCCAGTGACCTGGGTCCCCCTCTTCTGCACCTGCCTCCTTTGTTCTTGGCTGAGTTGTCTTCGGCCACAGGGCTCCATTTCCCATTTGAATTTAATGGGAAATCAACAGACACACAATGCATTAGAAAAAAATTACAATTAGAAATGTAATTGACTCCTTGTATTTGAACCGACGTAAACATTATCAATATTTCTATGACAGTATAGCTTGCTAAGTTTATTTTCTAGAGCTGTAATGCAACCGACAATTTGTGTATAATCAGTATAATTAGCTTTCAACTGCATAAGATTCTCATTTTCAAAATATGCACTTTTAGGTAACCCATTTCTAATTTCTTTCTAAAAGCAGCATTTCTGAGTGTTATCTACCTGGTGTAAATGCCGTAGAAGCTAGTGTGAGTAGCATTATCTACAATTATCTGTGTCAAACTATTCATACCTCCTTATTTACTTTTTCTTTCTGTATGTTTGGTGTCCGCCTCTTAAAATCAATGTTAATTCCTTCATTCTAAGTAAGCGTGAAGCACCTGGGGGAAAGGCAGCCCCTTGGCCTACTAACTGACATGGAGCTTGTGATAGCCCCTTGGCATGGATTTTGAGTTGGATTCTGGGTGTGGGCAGTGGGGCAGGAGGAGACCCACAAAGTGGAATAGGTAAAGGCAGCAAAGAGCCAGTCACTGTGGTTGTGATAGCTGAGGGTGGTTTTTTTTTTTTTTTTAAATAACTGACAGCTTTGTGAATTTTTAGGTCTCTCACAGTGATGTTTGAGTGTAGGTGCCCAGTTATTCCAAGCCTCATCCCAGCCCAATGTCCCTTGATGTCAGAGAAGCAGGATTTGTTCTCCACTTTGGCAATTCCTGTCATGCTGTGGATACCAGTTACTGGGGCAGGAGCTGGCGGGAAAGCGGGGTCAGGTCCTCACTGGCACACAAATAGGAAAACAAGGCTCTTGGGCACCCCGTAACCCCTGGCCCTGCTGGAGTGAGGGTTGACTGCTTGGCCTGGAGAATGTTCTCTCCACACTACCCCTTGCTTCTCACATTCCCCTGATCAGTCCAGTTGCCTTGACATTGTTTACCTTTCCGGGCCATACATGACTGTGGTTTTGTACCAAATTTAGAAGGAAACAGTTGGCTGATGCTTGGAGGGCAGCTGAGGGAGGCCAAGCGGGTACTTTTGACAAGTTGACCACATGGATGTTTAACCTCAGTGGTCACTCAGCCAGGATTTGGAATGTTGGAAAACTTGAGTGTTTAGAATGTTGGAAAAGAAAGATCTTCGTTCACAGAAGTCACTCTGTGTGTTTTCTCCTCCCAGTGAGTCTCAAAGAGAGAGGCCAAGTGGGGACAGAGGTGCCAGGCCTGGGGTCCTGGTCATGCGTTTGGCGGTTGGGAACCTGGACAGGTGAGGGAGGTGCCTTCCTCAGTGGGGCCTGCGTGCGCCTGCCAGATCCGTGCAGGGGCATGTGATTGCGGCTTAACCTCCGTGAAACCAAACAAGGCCTGGCAGTGTACGTGGAAGGGAATCTGTTTTTCCAGTTTTGCTGATTGGGAACCAGCTCAAGGCCTACAGGGAGTTGAAAGGTTTTTAATTTCCAAAGCCCTGGGTTATCATTGTTGTGTCTCATTTTAGATCTCCTGTCCCACCACTGCCTCGTCTAGTTTGATGGTCTGTACGTTTAGGTGACTTCTGCGGGGGCTGCTCATTACCTGGGGGATCCAGGCAACGTTCACCCGACCACAGTGGGGACAGCTGCGTGTATTCCCATGTATTCTGTCTCACGCGTTAGATATTTACCTAAGTATCTACATACTGCATATATTCAGTATCTAAAGATCTGTAGTATTTGCTTAGTGAATAAATAAACACTTGGTCTATTGACCTCAGGAAAATGACAGATTACTCAAAAAACAGTCTTAAAATCTAATGAAAGCTGAAGGTCTTGAATATTTTGGTGCTTGTTTTAATCAGGTCACTAAACAGAGGTTATGACAACCACATGAGTGTTTTATCTCAAGCATTTGAGCTACTTGGGTGGTCTCTTTTCCTTGGGTCCCAGATAATGCAATGTGATATTAACTTTTTTAAACTTTTTATTCTATATTGGAGTATAGTTGATTAACAATGTTATGTTAGTTTCAGGTGTACAAAGAAGTGATTCAGTTATACATATGCATGTATCTATTCTTTTTCAAATTCTTTCCCCAGTTAGGTTGCTACAGAATATTGAGCAGAGTTCCCTGTGCTATACAGTAGGTCCTTGTTGATTATCCATTTTAAAAGTAGCAATCTTTTTTTTTTTTAATGTCTTTATTGGAGTATAATTGCTTTACAATGGTGTGTTAGTTTCTGCTTTATAACAAAGTGAATCAGCTATACATATACATACATCCCCATATCTCCTCCCTCTTGCGTCTCCCTCCCACCCTCCCTATCCCACCCCTCTTGGTGGTCACAGAACACCGAGCTGATCTCCCTGTGCTACGCGGCTGCTTCCCACTAGCTATCTATTTTACGTTTGGTAGTGTATATATGTCCATGCCACTCTCTCACTTCATCCCAGCTTACCCTTCCCCCTCCCCATGTCCTCAAGTCCATTCTCTACGTCTGCATCTTTATTCCATTACGATACGACCCAGCAATCCCACTACTGGGCATATACCCTGAGAAAAGCATAATTCAAAAAGAGTCATGTATAGGGCTTCCCTGGTGGCACAGTGGTTGAGAATCTGCCTGCTAATGCAGGGGACACGGGTTCGAGCCCTGGTCTGGGAAGATCCCACATGCCGCGGAGCAACTAGGCCCGTGAGCCACAACTACTGAGCCTGCGCGTCTGGAGCCTGTGCTCCGCAACAAGAGAGGCCATGATAGTGAGAGGCCCGCGCACCGCGATGAAGAGTGGCCCCCGCTTGCCGCAACTAGAGAAAGCCCTCACAGAAACAAAGACCCAACACAGCCAAAAATAAATAAATAAATAAATTAAAAAAAAAAAAAAAAGAGACATGTATCACAATGTTCATTGCAGCTCTGTTAACAATCGCCAGGACATGGAAGCAACCTAAGTGTCCATCGACAGATGAATGGATAAAGAAGATGTGGCACATATATACAATGGAATATTACTCAGCCATAAAAATAGCAGTGTCTTAGACATTTCTCCGGTGGAGACATACAGATGGCCAAGAGGCACCTGAAAAGTTGTTCAGTATTGCTAATTATTAAAGAAATGCAAATCAAAAGTACAATGAGATATCACCTCACACCAGTCAGAATGGCTATCATCAAAAAATCCACAAACAATAAATGCTGGCGATACTAATTTTGATGAATGAGGGTACATAGGTATGAAATGTGCTTAGTTGAGCCCTCTCTGTGAGGCTCTCCACTAGTAGATTGGAGGTGATTTTCTTTCTGGGGTTGCAGTCAGTTAGATGCTCTGATCTGGGGAACGTAGCACCACACTGTCTTACTGACCTCAGCTTGTGTGTGTGTGTGTGTGTCTGTGTGTAAGTTAAGGAGACCCCCCTACCCCCCCGTGCTTTGGGATTACTGCTTTTGTACATGGAGGCTGGAAGACATCCTCTTTTTTGGACATGGGCTGTAAAGAGAGATCATGTTAGTATAACCTTTGCCCCCTAAGGTGTAGATGTGTGCGTTGTAGTTGGAATTTAATTTTAACAGGTTTTATCAAACTGCTGAAAGATATTAAAAATGTTTAGTACGAGAGTCAGGACAGTAAGTCACACGTGGGCTTGTTAAATCGACATCCATGGGTGTGGGCGCTCGGGCCGCGAGTCCCTCCCGGGACCTTCATTACTGCACCAACCAGGACGTCGCGGTCACGTCGTAACTCTGCGATATTGCACGGCTGCTGGAGCCCGCGGTGAAGGGGGATTTAACACCCTGTCTCCCCCTCCTGGGAGAGGGTTTAAGGACCTATTCTTAGATCATTTGGCTTTTCACCGGGATTTTAAAAATCATATCTGAAGTCTGTAGGCTGTGTCACTGTGACATTGAATGGTGTCTTGTGACCCCCCTCCCATCTGTGATGCATTTTTTTCTTTTTGGTTCATCTTTTTTTCCTCCCCTTTGTATGCTTTTTTTTTTTTTTTTTCTTTTCTTCTCTTTTTGTTGACTTCCAATTTTCTTGCCAAAATTACACGTTTAGGATACAGGTATGGCCACCCTTCTCTTGTTGGAGATGCTCATCAGGGACACCTTGCTGGTCCCTGTCTCTCAGGCTAGATGGAGCCTCTACCCCATCATCTAAGTCAGGGTGGCAGACTGTGGCCCTCCTGCCAAACCTGCCGCATTGTTGGACCCTGCTGCTGTTCCTGTGCACTGTCTGTGGCTGCTTTCACTACCCAGCACTGGGCACTGTTGAGGAGTTGCCTCGGGGCCTAAAACACCTACTGTCAGGTCCTTCACAAGAAAAGATTGCCGACCCCTAATCTAAATCATAGCAGGTATTTAATAACTGCTGAATGAATTGACATATTAAAGATTTCCCAATCAGGTTTTACTTAATATGGAAACAAAACCACTGGTCGCCGGTACTTGGGCTACTGGTGCACCTGTAGTAAAGATGCATCAGAGCATGTGCTTGAGTTTAGTCCACAAGGATGTGTATCATCCCATCAGGTCATTGCTAAGTACAGATGTTGTGTAAGCTTCTGTGTGGTACCTCTCAATAAGAAAAGGGAAGACTTGGGGAAATGAGTTGCTGGACTTTGGAAAGTATTCCCAGGTAGCGTGGATGGGCATCCCACATTCATTGAGAATTAGTTCCTTACTCTTGGCTGTGCAAGTCCCCAGAGAGTCAGGCAGGTGAGGGCAGAGCCTGTGAGCTCCTGCTCCCCACCTGTCTGCCTTCAGATGGCGAGGCAGGCCACGCCCACCGAGAGAGCTGGCGAACAGGTGCGCAGATGGCTTCCGATGTTTCAAAAAACTGATAAAGCAACTTCTGTGCGCCCCTCATTTCGTCCTGAAATCACTGACCTTCTTTCCCATGTGAAACGTTAAAAACTGTTTCAATCAGAGTGCTTATGGATGCTCTGTTACTTTTGGAGGGGATGCTGTAACAAAGGACCAAGAACTGGGTGACTTAAACAACAGAAGTGTGTTGTCTCACAGTTCCGGAGACTAGAAGCCTGAACAGCGGGGCTGTGTTCCCTCTGAAGGCTCTGAGAAGGCGTGTTCCACGCCCCTGCCAGGCTTGCGGTGTCGCACGTGTCCCTTAGCTTGTGGACACGTCACTCCAGTCCCGTGTGTGTTCACGTTGTCTTCCCTTGATGTCTGTCTGTCTCTGTGTTCAAACTTCCGTGTTTTATAAGGTTACCAGTCATATTGCATCAGGGCCCACTGTAATGAATTCATTTTAACTTAGTTGTTTCTCTAAAGATCCTATCTCCAAATAAGATCATGGTCTGAGGTCCTGGGGCTTAGGACTTTAACATATCATTTTGTGGGGGGGAGGTCATAATTCAATGCATATTAGATGGGTGTCTAAGATCAATATAGTTTAGAAGTATGTTTGGCTTCAAAAGTGAAGTCTTGTAAAAACATGGCAAAGAGAAGGCAGCATGTCATTCTCTGAGCCCAGACAGTCTTGGGCATGATTGCTTAGGCTTCGTCAGTGGGCTCACATGTTGATTGCATTGGCCATGACGTCTCTTTTTGGATATGCACATTCACATGCTTGGATGTGGTTAGAAAGAAGGGACTGGTTTTTGAAACTTTGCCCTGAAATTACAGCGCACACAAGTGTGTTAGCTGTGAGGATCGTAACCACGTTATTCTCATGTGTTTTGTCATTTCCTTGGCTAATTTTCAGATGTTTATATCCAAATATGAGTTTCAGCCCTCAAACCAGTCAGAATTTTATTCTTGATTTTACATTTTAGTCATAGCATATATAATGCATAGTCTGTGAGTGCTTTCAGAGACCTTCTTCTGCCAGATGAAGAGTTATGAGTTAACCACACAATCATGTCCAACTATATTGTTCTTTTTGTTCAGTTTTCTTCCCCTGTCCTCTCTAGAAAGAAAGAGATTAAAAAAGACAAGCTTTATTCTCACAGAGAGAAAGGATGAGAGTCAGAGAGCCAGAGAGACAGAGAAGACACTTGCCCACTAAGAGAGGAGGAGAGAGCAAGGAAGCACGCACAGAGAGAGTGATTGCAGAAGGGTTGCCAGGCACCTGCCCTTCTACTCAGTGGACATGATTGAGAATGAGCATTCGGTGGAGGCTGGAGTCCGCTCTTCCTTCGATCCCAGCTCCTTCTGGCTGCCCAGTGTCAGCATCTTGCTGCACTGCGTGAATTCCACTGTTTACACGGTTGTCATCGTCCCCCCCGCACACACACACACACACACACACACACACACACACACACACACACGCAGCAGAGTGGTTAATTGTGACCCTTCAACCCCGGCCACCTACTTCATGTTTTGGGCAATCAACGCAAGAGCAGTCTGCTCCACCACTGGGTAGTTTGAAGAGATTTTTTAAAAATAATACTGAACAGATAAGATCTTTGCCTTCTGTCCTGATTTAGGCTTAAGAACTTATCCCCAAATTAAGATAGGGTTCTGGGAAAGTTGACTTTTAATCTTACTTTGATTCTCCTCGATATCACTATTTTCAAAATTTGAAGTGAAGCACCCCCCATTCAGGTCGCATTAATGGGAAATAACTGAACTTGGATTTCTCCAGCTACAGCTTGGGCATCTGACCAGAGTCACCGGCGTGTGACACCTGGTGCAGCTGCGCCTGGAGGGGCCCTTCCCCGACTTGGTGCCACTGGTGATCACAGCTCACGCCAAGAAGTGTGCCTGGTGCATAGTTGGTGCTCAGTGTGTTGTTTAAGCTGCTTTCTGGTCCTCAGCTGCCTAATCTTGTACGTGAGGAGAGTAATTCCTGCCCTCCCTGCTCTTAATGAGTTACTGTGAGAACAGCGCTTGGATCAGCCCCCAGGCTCAGAGACACGCAGTGAGGTCGCTGTGGCCGAGCCAGGCAAGGACTGGGGACTCCACTCGAGGTCACCCTCTGTAGCTTTCACGTGTCTTCCCGGCCCAGAGCTTGGGGCTGGTGACCCCGGCCCTGGCCTGAGGCCTGATGTCCCCTGGGCCCTGCCTGGTGTGACGTCAGGGTGGGGTGAGCAGGTCTCCCTGGGTGCCCGCCTCCCAGAGGGGCCTGCAACAGGTGGGGCGTCGGCTTTCACGAAGCCCTGCATCCCGGCCCCCAGGTCCCGGGCCGGCCTCTCTCCCCAGCCCCCAGGTCCCGGGGTCCCCTTGGGGCTTGGTGCCCTCGTCACAGGGTGGGCCTTGCTGACTTGTGCTGGCCTTTCCACTGAGTTTCTTTTCAACAAGTTCCTCTTTCCTCACTGTGCTGGGACAAGGGTCCAAATATCACCCTTATTATGTAAAAGCCGCAGCTTCTGCTCCAACTGCTAGGTTCCAACAGAAAGGGCCAGTCCCCCTTTTACCCACATCTTCCTGCCTCCAACTGGAAGGCACAGACGTTGCTGCCGGAGATGCAAACAATCAGGAAACCAGTTTTTCACTGTGGGACTGCCCATTTTCCTGGGGAGATGACGTGAAACACGGCAGAGACACACGGCGGTGACGGCAGCGGCCAGCCGGCAGTGCGGGGGGACCCGTGAGCTCCGGCCACGATCGGCCGCCCACTGGCCTGTCCCAAAGACCTGGAGCGTGAGTTTGGGATTTGGAGGATGGATCAGGTGGCTCCTTGCGCTGTGTCTCGTTGAAATTTATTCCGCTACAAAAACAAACCCAGAACAATTAAGAAAATGGTCATAGGAACATACATATCGATAATTACCTTAAACGTGAATGGATTAAATGCTCCAACCAAAAGACACAGGCTTGCTGAATGGATACAAAAACAAGACCCATATATATGCTGTCTATAAGAGACCCACTTCAGACCTAGGGACACATACAGACTGAAAGTGTGGGGATGGAAAAAGATATTCTATGCAAA
Source organism: Eubalaena glacialis (assembly GCF_028564815.1). Lineage (NCBI taxonomy): Eukaryota > Metazoa > Chordata > Mammalia > Artiodactyla > Balaenidae > Eubalaena > Eubalaena glacialis. The sequence continues at coordinate 18,438,336 of NC_083717.1, read as the reverse complement.
TGGAAATCAAAAGAAAGCTGGAGTAGCAATACTCATATCAGATAAAATAGACTTTAAAATAAAGAATGTTACAAGAGACAAGGAAGGATGCTACATAATGATCAAGGGATCAATCCAAGAAGAAGATATAACAATTATATATGCACCCAACATAGGAGCACCTCAATACATAAGGCAGCTGCTAACAGTTATAAAAGAGGAAATCGACAGTGACACAATAATAGTGGGAGACTTTACCACCTCACTTACACCAATGGACAGATCCAAACAGAAAATTAATAAGGAAACACAAGCTTTAAATGACACAACAGACCAGATAGATTTAATTGATATTTATAGGACATTCCATCCAAAAACAGCAGATTATACTTTCTTCTCAAGTGCGCACGGAACATTCTCCAGGATAGATCACATCTTGGGTCACAAATCAAGCCTCAGTAAATTTAAGAAAATTGAAATCATATCAAGCATCTTTTCTGACCACAATGCTATGAGATTACAAATGAATTACAGGGAAAAAAACGTAAAAAAACACAAACACATGGAGGCTAAACAATACATTACTAAATAACCAAGAGATCACTGAAGAAATCAAAGAGGAAATCAAAAAATACCTAGAAAAAAATGACAATGAAAACACAACAACCCAAAACCTATGGGATGCAGCAAAAGCAGTTCTAAGAGGGAATTTTATAGCAATACAAGCCTACCTCAAGAAACAAGAAAAATCTCAAATAAACAATCTAACCTTACACCTGAAGGAACTAGAGAAAGAAGAACAAACAAAACCCAAAGTTAGCAGAAGGAAAGAAATCATAAAGATCAGCGCAGAAATAAATGAAATAGAAACAAAGAAAACAATAGCAAAGATCAATAAAACTAAAAGCTGGTTCTTTGAGAAGATAAACAAAATTGATAAACCATTAGCCAGACTCATCAAGAAAAAGAGGGAGAGGACTCAAATCAATAAAATTAGAAATGAAGAGGGAGAAGTTACAACAGACACTGCAGAAATAGAAAGCATCCTAAGAGACTACTACAAGCAACTCTATGCCAATAAATTGGACAACCTGGAAGAAATGGACAAATTCTTAGAAAGGTATAACCTTCCAAGACTGAACCAGGAAGAAATAGAAAATATGAACAGACCAGTCACAAGTAATGAAATTGAAACTGTGATTAAAAATCTTCCAACAAACAAAAGTCCAGGACCAGATGGCTTCACAGGTGAATTCTATCAAACATTTAGAGAAGAGCTAACACCCATCCTTCTCAAACTCTTCCAAAAAATTGCAGAGGGAGGAACACTCCCAAACTCATTCTATGAGGCCACCATCACCCTGATACCAAAACCAGACAAAGATACTACAAAAAAAGAAAATTACAGACTGTGGAACCTAGAAAAATGGTACAGATGAACCGGTTTGCAGGGCAGAAATTGAGACACAGATGTAGAGAACAAACGTATGGACACCACGGGGGGAAAGCGGCTGGGTGGTGGGGGTGGTGGTGGGATGAATTGGGCTGTTGGGGTTGACACGTATACACTGATGTGTATAAAATGGATGACTAATAAGAACGTGCTGTATAAAAAAATAAAATAAAATTTAAAAATTAAAAAAAAAAGAGAAGAGCATTGGCACAAGAAGAGAAAATAAAAGAATGTTCTTCTTCAAAAGTTAAAAAAAAAAAAAAATTTTTATTCCAGCTCCTTTGGTTAACGGTGGGGAGAGTCGTCTCTTGGTTTCCCTTTAACCACTTGTTTTGTTCAGATGGTAAAACACTCTTGTCCCAGAAGTTTTCAATTCACATGCCTTGTTCATGATTAAAGTTGAAGATTGAAGTTATTTAAAATGGAACATAATTATTTAGGGGAAGAAAGTTTGATAGCCTATTAAAAGATGCCTAGAAAATTCCCGTTTTGGTTTAGTTGCACCGTTAAATAATGCATGTTTAATGTGCATAAATAATTGTGTGTCTGGAGCAGGCAGGTCTGCTATAAATAGACGCCGTCAGACGGGGTGCAATGCTGTACCTTCATGTGTGCGAACAGCCTTGGGGACTGTTCCGTGGCTCCCCGTATGTGCTACAGACACAGCCGCGTGAAGTGTCAATTTTCACTTCTGGGCTGCTGAAGCCCAACTTATATTCCCATATGCTTTTGTGTGCCTTTGTAGAGCACTTTAGGGTAGATTTTTGCTATTTCATCACTTTTCTTACTCTGCCTTCAGGGGCCAGAAACACTGATGTTTCACACGTGACCTGCAAGTTCTTAAACTGACACGGGGCTGAAGGGCCAGGAGAAAGAAAACAGTCCATTTGTTAGGAAAAAAAGAAATAAGTGAAAAAGCTCAATTCCCACTCTTCTCCAGTGATCATATCAGGAGGATTATGAGAAATGCTATTAATGTGGACTATGCCCCAGGCTCTAAAAACCAAACCAGACCCAGGCACTATTGTCCTGTCATGCATTTTGTCCTAGCAGAATCATCTTGTTTTCCCCAGAGCTTCTTGTTGTTGTAAAAGACACTAAAAGCAACTGACTCAAGTTTATCCAGTATATTCTTTCAACCATAATTTATTCAGTGTTCCATGTAGCCTGATGGGACTAATTATAATTGATATCTTGCTTACAGATACAAATTCATCTTTATCTCTGCAGTGCCTCCGCCCCACCCCCATAGAAGGGGCATAAAACCTTCCCTTGTGACAAATACTATCTATCATCCTTTTGTAACAATTGAAATGGCTGACATTTTGGTGGAAGTTATAGTATAGAATTATTTTCAGAAGCTTCATTAAAGGAAACATAATTTCCTTTCACACATATAATTTTCTTATTTGATAGCCCTTTCTATGTTATTTCATGATACCTGGAGGCTTTGGGTTTTAATTTAAAATAGCATTGATCTGCAAAATTAAGCAAAATGTGTAAATCAGAAAAAGTGAAGTTCTTCAGAATAAATGATGATCTCGGATTTCTGTCACTGGAGTGTTTTCCAAATTAAGTTCTATAAATGTATCTTTCTTTCTATATGTTTCTAATAGATGGGTAATATTGCCCTGTTTAGAGGAATTCTGTTCTTTGTTTTTAGCAAGGAATGTGGTCAGATGTGAGTTTGACTTGGGTTAATAAGTAAAAGTCTCTAAATGAAAACAAGTGCAGGAATGGCCACCTGTAGAAGAAACTGGTTCTTCTACTGAATTTTAGGAAAGGTGTGAAAATTAAATAATGATTAAATAAATGATCGGGATTCACGTGTTGCTTGAGAACTCTTTTTCCTCAAAATGTGGGCACCACGGCTTGGATACTTATTTCATCAACATACATTTTAAATGAAAATATATTTAGGTACACAATCTTATTTTTCAGTTTAGGTACCATAAAGTAGGTTTAATAAGACAAAAGTCTGACACTGAAAAAAAAAATCTGTGCATAATACGATTGCATTTGTTGTTATTGGTATAGCCTGCCATGGAAACTTATAAAGCATAGCAACATATTGCCCATGCCTCTTTAGAAAGCATATATTTACATAAAGAATTAATGTGTGATGATTTTTGTAAGGAGGTGGGAAGGCAGAGGTGCCGTTTATTTCAGGTCATGGTGTGAATCGGGTGTCTGGGTTCTGTCTTGATAGTTTTGAAGTGTGTTCTTGAGCTGCTAGGAATGTGCAAATAAGTCATGTTCTGTTGTTCAGTGTTGGAACTATGAATTCTTCAATGGGTCCTGCCTGATTCAGTATTTTTTTGTGCAAACCTAGAATACAGTGGGATTCTCCTGCCATCTCTGTTCAGAGGTTTCTCTTCACTGGATCACTACCAAGGAAGAGGTCATGTCAGCCCACTTGGGGGAGCAGGGACCTCCCGTGGGCTTGAGGGCACTTGCACGCCCACTCAGTGTGGTGCCAGGGCATGCACGTGGCCATGTAGTGATGTGGCTTTTTTACCCTATTCTAAGGTTTGAGTGCTTCTCATCTCCTGGAGCTTTCATAAGGAATGAGGGCTGGTTCATGGTTAGGGATTTGGAATCAGAAATTTCGCACTTCTCTTTCAAGCTTTGGACTTAGTTTAATTAAAGAGTGCCCTGAAATTATAAGGTGCGCTTTTATCTGTCTGTTGGTGAGACTTTTAAGCTGATAACATGGAAGCAGCACAGAGATGGAGAAACAGATTGGATTCTGAGGTGGATGAAACGCTCAACCCAATTTCGACTTTTCTGTTGTGTTCATCAAACAGCATGTTGTTTTCTTCAACTGTCTTTTTAGTAAGAAAATTAATGTACATTCCAAATGAAAAGCTAAGTTTATGTGAGCCTGGATTTTAGCTTGTCTGCGTATGAGGATCTGTGAAGGGTTTTGTTTGCACACTGGTTCTCCTCCTGGTTCAGAAAGAGAGGGAGACCCTCCACGCCCCCAGACCTCTTGCTTTCCAGTGACAGTGAGTTTGGAGTAAGTGCGTCTAGAAAAGAAGCAGGAACATGTGAATGGAATCTGAGAGCACAAATGGGGGTGGGTCCAGCTGCTCTGGGCTGTTGCTGGAGAAAGAGTTACCTCTTGGTTGTTAGGGATGCAGGTCATGTTTTTTTGCTTTTTCCTCTTTTTTTGGTAATAAGTTGATGGCATTTGAGAAGGAGATGCCAAAATGACCAAAGGGAGGCAAGATCACATCATGCACGAGTGGTTGATGACCTGGGGACGTATCTCGTGTGTGGTTATCTGAACAATGTCTATTTTTTCCAGTTGTTTTCACTCCACGAGAGCGGGACCCATGGTCCTGCTGCGGAGGTGGTGGGAGTGTTCATTTTACCCCTGGTGCCTGGTGTAGGGGTGGGAGCTCATAGTAGGTATTCAGGAAGTGTTTGATAAATGAATAAACGAAGGCATACACCTAGAAGTTGGTTCTGCTGTCACGCAGACCCAGAGATAGGCTTGCTCTGCGCAGTGCCGAGGGGAAGCCTGGGGTGCTGTGTTAGGAAAACCTTCCTGAGTCAGAGCCCCCTGAGATTGCTGTGAGCTGCCTGGGGAAGGAGGGACTGCAGGCGGAGGGTGAGTGCTGGGATAAAGCGGAGGGCACTCAAAGATTTTTAATGGGCAGTTAAACCAGATGATTCTAAAATGCTATTTATATTCTGAGACTCCATTAAATATTTGAGCATATCCTGTTTCCATAACGATGTGTGAGTCACCAGGGAGAGATTTGGCAGTGTGTGCGATGAGATGCCTACCTAGGCTTGGGTATTCCCAACCTCATCTTGGTAGTAAAATAAAAATTTAAGAATAACACTTAGCAAATAACAAATTATACATAGATACAATGAAATTCAGGATAGTTAAACCATTCATTCAATAAATATTTGAGTGCCAATAGGCATTATAGGTGCCGGGGTTGTCTTTGTAGTTGGAGAGAATAGCAAAACCTTCTGGGAGGGGATGGGGGTGGGACTGTAAAGAATTTCTAGAAGTTCATTGGCGGCCTGGAGCATCAGGGGGGTGCGCAGTGGGGGAAGTTGGTGCGGGAATGGGGAGGTGCCCTGGACAGTGAGGAAACCTTCCTTAGGAAAGTAGTAGCAGGCACACCAGGAAGGAGTCTGGGGTCACACTGTGGTTGACCTCAGGTATCACCCTAGCACTGAGTTGATCCTGTGATTGAGTGTGGAGGGAGAGGTGTGTGTGGTTCAAGTGCGTTTAGAAAAGTGATTGCCTCCGCCAGACAGGAATGTGGAGTAGGCAAAAATGATGTAATCATAGACATGGAGATCCAACTGGCCAGAGTCAATCAGGGAGGTATCATAGCTAAAAAGACATTTGACATTTTGTTAGTGGCTCATTTGTTTGCTGATTTAAACTTACAGTCGGTTCATTTTGGGTCTATTCTTTTTCGGGTCCATTTTCTTTTCAAGTGGATTCATAGGCATTTACCACTTTCTCATTTCTACACTTATTGTGACTGAGTTGTCACTGTTATGGAAGTGTTCTCACATGCTGGCTTCACTGGTGTAAGATGTCACTTGATGTCACCAAGAGTTGAGAAAAGCTATTTTAAGTGGGGTGGGAAAGGAATGTATTTCAGTTTTTAAAGGGGCCACTGAATTTTCAAACAAAGCTGAGAATTTTTAAGGAGCTTGGGCACTTGTGCCTTCTGTAATGTTGGGAGGTCTTGTTAAAAGGCTTTGGATTTTGTTCTGGTTCTTTGTTTCTAGGTCACTGTTAGTGAAACATCATTGGATACTTATAAACAAATATAATCGAGTGTTAAGTCCTTAGTATTTTAAAATAAAGATTAGGAAGCCTGAATTTTAGAGGAATTGTGCCCCCCCCATTTCTTCTTTTTTTCAGGGCTATGGCTTAAAAAGGCCATGGTTTTGAGGATCCTCTGTTGTAATAATATAATTTTGCACCAGAGAATACAGTTGAGTACCAATATTTATAGAGAAGCTGTAGCTAATATTTTCAAATATTTTCCTTTAAAAAATTTTCAAGCAAAATAGCATTTCTTTTAACTTTTACCTCCACAGTTTTACCTAAGCTAAGACGTTAAAGAGTTTAAAAATAAAAATTTTTAAAGAGTTCCTGGAGGCTAGCCCCGTACTCTGAGGGTGGCTGTCCCTTCAGTGAGTTTAAATGTCCAAAACTAGTCCTGTGAAAACTGTCCCCCCCGCCGTGTGTTCTCTGCTTCAGTTTGTGAAACAATTAGTTGACATCGTTCTGTGGGCCAGATTACTAGGTTATCTATAGACACATTGAAAGATACTTTAAAAAACGTTTTAAGAAAGTTAGGTAAAAATATTAATCAGTATTAACAGTCTTTTAAAAATACATGTTAGACATTTAGAGTATGATGTAAAGAAGCGATCTGGGTACCTTTAGGTAATTTGTTAATAAATGTGGTCATTCTTAATTAGTTTTCTTATCCTTGAACAGCACACTTTTTGTGTTTTTTTTGGTCTCACCCTGATTTTCCTTGAACTTTATAATTTTTACTCCTTTTTCTCTCATTCTTCTGTCAGAGAGCTTCTTGATATATTCAAATTTGTAGTCTCTGGAGCTTCAGCTCTTATTAGCCCTTCTTCAGAGGCAGCTCTGAGATAATTTCCCAGAGGATTCTGATCCTTCCTGGGAGAGCCGTGGTCCTGCTGCCCCACGCAGGGGAGCCAGAGGAGGGAGGTCGTGGACTCAGATGACGGATGTTGGCTGACTTAAACTGTCAGGAGCACTGTTTCCAAGAAGAAATAAAACTTTAAAGGAGGAAAAACATTTTTTTTCCTTTCTCCAAATTTAGCTCTTTGCCTTTGAAAACTGGATCCAGGAAAACAAACGCATCCATACGAGTATGTGTATCCGAGTATGTTTGTTAGCACATTTCTGTGTTTATAAACTTGTCCCATTAGTATGACCGAGGAGTATATTCCTAGTGATTGCTTTAGTTTTAGTAATTTGTATAAGTTGGTTCACTGGAGGGTCTGCTGATCAATAGAGAATTATACATTTGCAGCTTGTGGTGCAACATAATTTCAAAAAGCAAATTTAGAATAAGAATTGACAAGGGTTTTAGAAAACCATGCGTTATTTTGTTTTTTACCACATGAGATTCATTTTTATAAAATTTTTTATTTACTTATTTTCATTTGCAAAATGTTTTTGGCACTTTGACCCTAAAGGGTTTCCTCCATAAATTCAGAAACTTGGAAGCTGATCCCCAGAGAATATTGGGCAGAAAACCGTTTTTTAAACCTTTTTTATTCTACAGGAAATGAATGTGTTTGCCCTTTTCCTGCGGTGCCATATTGTCTGAATTTTCTTTCTGTTCTTATAATGGGCAGAAAGAGTAAGAAGGCCACACATTTGCTAATCCTCTTGGTGCTGTGTCGTGCTATGCTGTGGGGCTGAATAATTATGATTAATTGTGAGCTGGACCATGTGCATTTCAGAGAATGGATTGTAATTAAATAAAACTTAATGATTTTAACATTGGGCTACTGGTATGTATTTATGATACATAGCTCTATTATTCCTACATGATATACTTTGTAATTGCACAGATGTTGTTGAGCTCAAATTTCAAGCCATAAAAATGTTTTGGGACTGCTTTCTAATGACAGTAAGGTTTCATGTATCTTTGTGTTTCACAGATTAGACCTCAGAAAGGTGAAAACTGAGTGGTGAATCAAAAAGAAAGCAGGTGGCCAGTAGCACACATATGCACACACTTTAATCAGGATGCAAGTTGGCTTTCTTGTGTATTGCTCACTTGACTGTATTTTTACATACTTCTATAAAAGTGCAAACGTGAGTTTATGTTAATGATTTAAAATACTTGAAACGATCGAGCCGTTGTGGGTTGGTTCTGAGCATGCCTTTAAATTCAGAAAAGAAGTTATTTTGTGTGATGGACTTTAAGTATAAATATTTATTAGTTTTTGTACGGTAAGTAGCTTTGGTTGAATTATTGTCACCTATATGGGTTTAGGTTTTATAGCTGCTTGGAGAATTATGTACATTAACTTGAAAGATTAATTACATTTAATTTTCATTTAAGATTAATTAGTATTGTTGACTTGATTGCCTGGCTAGGTACTTTATCATCTCCCCTTCAGCTGGTTTCCAGCCCACAGTTATTCAGTCATTTTGCAGGCGAGTAACTTAGTGTCCCAGGCTCTCATTTTTCCCCATAATGATAATAAGGATACCCACCTTGCTGCATTGCTGTGATGATTAGCAATGCTAGGTTCCATTCACTGTGTCCAGTGCTGTACACCAGAATTAAGAAGCTTTCTGCATCCATTATGTCATGAAACCTCGCTACTGCCCTTTGGGGTAGGAATTTTGCCCCAGTTTTCCCGATAAGGAAATTAATCATGCAAGTTTCCCACAGCTTGACCAGGGTTGCACGCAGCTCCTAAGAAGCTGAGTTAGGACTAAGCACGTAGAGCACCCAGCACTGTCCCGCTCACATTGTAGTTGTTATAGATTCACAATGACCATTGGAGAAAAGTGTGTAAAGAGGTGAGAACTAATTTTTTAAACATTACATTGTCTTAGGCTTTTTTTTTTTTTTTTTAAATCGTGGTTGTCTTCTTCCTAAGGGATAATTTCTCTCTCACTGATAGGGAATATGTCTATATGTTTAAGGATTTGGGGGTGTATTTGGAAAAGGATTTTACATGTTTTTAAATTTTATATTTTTAATGCATTTTAAACATAGCTTTAGAACACTTGGGTGTATACATACAATTATATACACATATTACTAGCTTATATCTATGTTTATGTATCGCTTACACACTGTGTTTATAGACGTGTACTGTATTTGAACTACTTTATTCTAAATGTCAGGCATTCCATTTATTTCCCATTTTCGTCTACATGGATTAAGATAAATTTATCAGTTTTCAGCTGCCTCCACCGATGTCATTATGCACAATCGTGTATGGGACCTCAGGGGTGGAATTCTTGTGGTTGGTCCAAGATCTAAATTTTTCTCTGGACCTCCTATGATTTTATTCTGATGTGTCCTATTTAGAAGTTCATAGGGAAGGGATTCTAAAAATGATATTAATTTTGTGATTTGCCAAGTTAATTTTTCTGGCCATATTTGAAATTAAATTTGAAAAGGCATTAGGGGGACTTCCCTGGTGGTCCAGTGGGTAAGACTTCGCGCTCCCAATGCAGGGGGTCCGGGTTCCATATCCCTTATGCATGCCAAAACTAAAAAAGTTCCCAAACACTGCAACAAAGGATCCCGCATGCCACAACTAAGACCCGGCACAGCCAAAATAAATAACTAAATAAATATTAAAAAAAAGAAAAGAAAAGGAAAGAAAAGGAAAGGCATTAAGAAAATCTAAAATTACTCCCTTATGCTTCTTTTCCTTGCTTTCCTCAGTGTATGAGTACTCTCTGTGCCTTTTGATATTTTGGTTTTTAATCTCTTCTGCCTTCCAGTTTTGTCCAGATAATGCTTGGTTAGCTAATGCCTCTCTAAGAGTTATGCTCTCCTATTATTTTGTATTTCTAGAAAAAGTTTAAATTTCACATTTTGATTAGCTTACTTCCTTTCCATTTTTAGGTTGAGGACTACAGTTGTTTAACAGTAAACTAACTTGGTTGTTAGGCAGCGTTATGTTCCTAAAATGTCTACTTATAATGTACAAAATTGTGATGGAAAACATTCATATTTGTATTACCTCATGTTTTACAAGTAACTATAAAACACAGAATACCTCTGAAGACTATAATTAATTTTCCCAGCCATCAGAGAGTTTTACTTTCATGTAAGCATGGAATAATGAATGTAAAAATAAATTGGTCCTTATTCTGCCTAGTTCTAGATTCATGGGTTTCTTCTATTTTTAGGGCTGAGTTTGGCTGGCATCATGGCAATAGACTGATAACAGCTCTTCTAAATTGTTCAGGGACTAGGATGTTTTCAGCTACTAGGTATTTTTAAACAAGAAAAGAAAAACACCCATTTTTGTCCCTGTCTTTGTATGAATGTATTTCCCTGGGTGCTGCTTACTTTTTAAAGTCATGGAAGAGTTGAAAATTTTCAAGTTTGCTATCAGCACACACACAGCCTTGTCAACTGGATTTGCAAATATAAATAAGCCTTGTGTATTTTCAGCAATGAAAAGCTATGGCTATTTTCTAATTATTCTGTTGAGTACCACACTTTATAAAACCTAGAATTAATCACATACAGTGTTCAGCAATTTCATTTTACAATCAATGACGATCATGACGTGAAACAAAACGAAATGCCCCCTCCCCACTACCATCATCAGAAAAACCTCCTAACGTAGCATATTCTAGGAACTACAGAAATATTCTTTGGTGAATGAATATAGTTCAACCCCTGACCCTACTGGTTCCTTAGAATTTTTCTCCTGTTCATTCTCTGTACATGCCTCTTTTCCTTTGATTGACACAAGTCTACACACAGCATTTTGGTTTATTTGCTAATCCTCCTAAGTGTCCTCGAAGGCTGGGTGTCTGCTGAGACTGTCTGCATAATGATTTCCTGGTTTGAAGAGCATCCTGGTCCCACAGTGCCAGCCGGGTTTTGATGAGTGCCGCTCTCTTCTGTTGTTTTGGACAGGGACACAGCCTAGCATGTTTGACACGTTTGTGTGTGGACGAGTCTGAGTAGCAGCCAGAGACAAGTGAGCATCTGAGAGCAAACCAGACCCTCACTCGGGACCAGCCGAGTAACTTGCGGGGACGCCCTGTGCAGAATGAATGCACCTGGTGCCTGGTTCAAAAAGTCACCATTCAAAACACTGACAAAAAGTCACCATTCAAGACACTGACAACAGAGCGTAAACCCAGTGTGGGGCTCTGTGCTGATGCATGGGTGGGTGCACCCCTGAAGCCTGCCCTGCTCTTCCTCTCAAACAAATGAAGGAAGAACACCTAAATGTTTCTCACAAAGCTTTCTCGATTCTTTTTTTTTTTTTTTTTAAGAATAGTAATTTCTTTTCCTTTTTCAATATTTATTTATTTATTATGTATTTGGTTGCATCGGGTCTTAGTTGCGGCAGGTGGGCTCCTTAGTTGAGACATGCATGTGGGATTTAGTTCATGGACCAGGGATCAAACCCAGGCCCCCGGCATTGGGAGCGCGGAGTCTTAACCACTGCGCCACCAGGAAAGTCCCAAGCGTTCTCGATTCTGATGCTAGGGGGCCGAGCAGAGTGGGGTGTACCTAGCTCCATCCAGTCTAGGTCTTGGAATCGGGTTTTTCCTTGCTGATTGACCCCTGGTCCTCTCACGGCTATAGAATGAGCTCTGAGGGGTGCCAGACCCACGAGCAGAAATGTCTGCGAGGTGCCAAAAGATGAATTTACCTTTCCTCCCTTTTCTCAACACATTTGGAACACGAAAGGGATTATAAAAACAGACATCACCTCGGATAACTGCCATTCAGAATTTGTGTAATTATTAGAGTTTGTATAAAACACAGAGGATCCTTTTCTTTTAATCTATTCGTTTTCCATTCATACTCTTTTCCCTCCCAATAATCCCAGGAAGTTACTTAATTATTTAACTGTTCTTCTAGCTGTTACACATTAAGAATTCCTGTCGTTGGCACAAAACCCATCACTTAAGCCTCATCTTGGGAATGCGCTCATCCTTGTTATTTCTGATACAACCATGAGAAGTTGTGGTTTTTAGCACATTTGTCTGTACCCTGGAGGGTTGCTTGCAAACACGGATCACATGTGTTGTGAATTTATCTGTAAAACGATGGAATATTTTTATGGTTTTAAGGTATCTGGAGTAATGACTTTGTGGGTGGGATGGGGTGAAGCTCTGACAGTTTTGAGATCTGTAAAATGCAGAAAACGTGGTACTGCCTTTCGAGGCACTTAGATGGGCCCCCAAAGATTAAGATTTGCGCCGAAGTACGTTTCTCAGGTTCGCCTTTCACCACAAAAATAACGCATCTATCTGCGGATCTGGACCACTCTTTCCATGTCCCAGCTGTGTTAGGGCTCTCCCGTGGATACAATTAACTTGTTTGCCCCCTAAGACCTGCGAAGAACCACCAATCAACAGAAATCCTGGAAACGCATGCTGCCCAGCCTGTGGACTTGATGGAGGGGATTGGATCAGGCGTGCTTTTCCCGCTTCCAGCCTCATCTGTCTGCTCCTCTCCTTTCTCTTGGTTGCTCTATTGGTTTGAGGTAGCCCAGGGTCCCACATGACCTTCCCCCTCCTACCCTGAGCATATGCCTTTAGACACCCACCTGCACATGTGTACAGATGTAGTTTCTCCTATGAAAACTGGCAAGACTAACAAGAAATTACTTGTATTTGTGGATTGGCTGGTCACAGTTTTATAACTCTCACAGAGGTATATTTCATTGGGTGTTTGTCCTTTGGGGACCGTTTTGTGAAATAAGGGAACCAACTTTTTTGATAGGATTTTAAGGCAGCAGTTTTTTTTTGGGGAAAACTAGATGGTTTTTGAATTTCTTGTTCTTAAAAGTGTCTGGGACTGAAGGCATCTTTGACAGTCACCTCGCTCCTCCAGGATTTGGGTATAAAGTGATTGATGGCATGTGGGATGGTTTTCTGTGTGTAATTGTCTCTCACAGAATCCAGAGCAGGGGCCTACCCCAGCTTAGCATCTTCCCAACTTTCTCTTTTCCCCATGACCGCTACATGTATGTTTTCTGTTTTTTGGGTTTTTTTTTCCTATTTCCGTTCCTTCCTAACTTTCTCTCCCCTTCTGTCCTTCTACTCCCTGTCTGGTGTGCTAGGTGCATATGATGGCCTCACATACTGTTACACGCTTCTGGTTATGAAGTCTTTGGCAAAGAAGTGAGTTGTTTGCAGAGTCCCCCTCCTTGCTACTCAACGGCTTAGATAATTGAGGTTCTGTTCTGAGTTGTGAACTCTGGTTGACTTGGAAGCCCCTTTCCCCAAAGGCAGGGTGAAGCGCCCCATCCTGGACTGCGTGTCTACCTTTCAATGTGTTCCTTTACCCCTTGCCTTCTTTTTTGGCTTTATTTTGGAGGGAACTAGGCAGAAGGGACAATCTTTGCAGATTAAACCCGGGCAAGTTAATGTTGTCATTGGGCAAAGAGTATTAATCCCTGGGGTTCTTGGAATGTGTCAGGTCTTCTCTGCCAAGGGCAAGATGCCATCAAGGACAACGATGAGCTCTTAAGGGAAACAAGGATGCAACTTTATTAGCACCAGAGCTGCAAAGCACTAGGCAGGGGGTCCTTTCTAATTTAAACTTTCAGCCCACCCAGGCGCCATTGCTTCATGCCAGGACACCTTGGCAAGCTACCAGCAAAGAGTAATTTTCAAAGCACAACATTATTTTTTCTGATATACTCTCTCAGGTCCTATATACTCTGCTTAATTTTGATAGCCATTTGCTGCTCTAGCACTAGACGGTACTTTCTTCTTTCCATTAATCTCTTTCTACCAAACTATCGCATTAAAGGGTACCACACTTTGAAATTTAAAAACTACAGCATAACTGTTTGTCAACTATTTTAAATTACAACAATTGTTTAAGTACTAGTGATCTTGAATACATATTTTACATTTCTTGAACCTCAGTTTCTCTTTCTGTTCATTGTAGGCATTATGTGGGTAGTAGAAAAGACCTTTAAACATTGAAGTGTATATATAGTGAAGGATTGAAGAACTTTTATGTATCTATAAACCCATGTAACTGCCACTCAGATTGAGATGTGGCACATTCCCTGCACCCCAGCAGGCTCCTTGAACCCATTTTGCCAATGGGCAGTTCATCCCTTGCCTGTTGTTCTGATTGATCACTCAACATTAGTTTTTCCTGTTCTTGAACTTCACAGAAATGAGATAATACATTATACACTCTCTTGTTACTGGCTTCATTTGCTCATTATTATGTCTATGAGATTTATCCATGTTGTTGGGTTGTAGCAGCAGTTCATTTTGTGTAGTAATCTGTTGTATGATTATGCCACAACTTTAAAAAAACTTATTTATTTATTTTTGATTGCGTTGGGTCTTCATTGCTGCGCGTGGGATTCCTCTAGTTGCGGTGAGCGGGGGCTACTCTTCGTTGCGGTGTGCGGGCTTCTCATTGCGGTGGCTTCTCTTGTTGCGGAGCACAGGCTCTAGGCGCGCAGCCTTCAGTAGTTGTGGCTAGTGGGCTCAGTAGTTGTGGCTCGCAGGCTCTAGAGCGCAGGCTCAGTAGTTGTGGCGCACGGGCTTAGTTGCTCTGCGGCATGTGGGATCTTCCCGGACCAGGGCTCGAACCCGTGTCCCCTGCATTGGCAGGTGGATTCTTTTTTTTAAAACATCTTTATTGGAGTATAATTGCTTTACAATGGTGTGTTAGTTTCTGCTGTATAACAAAGTGAATCAGCTATACATATACATATATCCCCATATCCCCTCCCTCTTGCGTCTCCCTCCCACCCTCCCTATCCCACCCCTCTAGGTGGTCACAAAGCACCGAGCTGATCTCCCTGTGCTATGTGGCTGCTTCCCACTAGCTATCTATTTTACATTTGGTAGTGTATATATGTCCATGCCACTCTCTCACTTCGTCCCAGCTTACCCTTCCCCCTCCCCATGTGCTCAAGTCCATTTTTTTTTTTTTAGATTCCATATATATGTGCTAGCATACGGTATTTGTTTTTCTCTTTCTGACTCACTTCACTCTGTATGACAGACTCTAGGTCCATCCACCTCACTACAAATAACTCAATTTCGTTTCTTTTTATGGCTGAGTAATACTCCATTGTATATATGTTGCAGGCGGATTCTTAACCACTGCACCGCCAGGGAAGTCCCCATATGCCACAGCTTTTTAATCCATTCTAGATTGTTTCCAGTTTGGGGGTACTTCTGATCAGTGGTGTACCTAATGTATTTGACACCAGCATGGATCATATTTATAACACACTACTATACAACAAAATTATTTTCATTAGTAATTACAACACAAAACACAAAATAACCTCCAGAAACGAAATGCAGTGAAAGTTTTCCTTTAGTGAATCTCCAATATTTAATTATGTCAGTTAAAAAAGTATTGCAATACAAAAAAAGGAAAAAAGAAATGGATGAATAGTTTTTAGTTACACTTAATTTTATTTTTCCTGAGAGAAAAGTGAACAGTGTATATGCACCTATATATTGGTCTGTCACAGTAATGAATAACAACATTGTGGTTTCTGTTTTTGAGACTTCTCCAATTTGAGGACAACAGGAAAGGAGTATTTATTCCAGTTGAATGTAGGTTTTGTTCTATTTGGGGGAGTGTGAAAGAGAGAGGGATAATGATGATGGTGGTGGTGAGTGGGGGAAGCTTCCAGACCTACCCCCTGAATGTTGACTGAGTCAGGGTAGCTGCAGGGTCAGGGCAAGGCTGTTCCTGGTGGAGGGAGTGGTATTTACACTGGCAGAGGCTGTGACGTGGTTCCGTATTGGTACCAGGTCTGGACCATGCGGGGCAGGGTGGGTAGAAGGCTGGTTGGAGCAGTAGCCAGCGCTGGACCCTGGCAGGCCTTCCTTCTAAGTTGGGCTTTCAGTGTAGGGCACAGCGGGGCACATGTGGATTGGGATTTTAGATCATCAGCTTTAGCGCTGGCCCCCTTATTAGAAGCTGTTCTTAGCTCTTTACTCCTGTATCCCCAGAGCTTATTGATGGTTCTCGACCTCTGCCCTAGTTTTTAACAGTTTCCAAAATGTATTCGGTGCTGGGGCAAAACCCAGTTTACTCCTGAAGTCCTCGGGTACACTGAAGCATGCCTGATAACATTAATAGTTCAGTTTAGTAAGTATTTTGGAAAAAGAGCCTCTTTATGGACATTCTCTCCTCCCTCACTTGAACAAATTTGCTTTTTCTTTCTCATGTTATCAGAAAGTGCTCTGAAGACTTGCAGTGTTACATACATTGAATGTTCTGTTTATTTTTACTTTTGAATGCTAAAATATCTTATACCAGGTTGGACAACTCCTTGTAATAAAGCTCACGTTTAATTTCAAACTGAATCTGGTGCCAATTTTATGTTCCAATAGTTTATTTATATTTAAAATTCCAATTTCCCAATATTTGTGCTGTTTTTCAGAATTGTGTCTTCGTGTTCTTTCTTTCAGTAGGCGTTGTTTATTATGCCTCACCTCTTTCTGCAAGAACTTCAGAGATTCCTTCTTGCTCTAAGAACACATTAGAATTTCTTCTCTTTTTCAGTGTCTTAATTAGGTGATATGAATATGTGCATAATTAAATACATTCTGCAGTTCCTAGCCAAGGATTTCTTTTTGACTCTTGTAGACAGACATTTATGGGTAATAGTTGTTACTCGTGAGTTCATTTTTAAAAAAGATAAATGTCTGAAGTTTCAAAAACTGATTTCATAGTTCATGGGTTAGGTTTTGATAGGTTCGTATACAGATGGATACAGGGTCTGCAAGAAAGTTACTACTTTGGAGTCATAACTAAACCAGTTGTGATTGTCACCCACTGGCAACTATTGGAGTCTTGTTTTCTTTCAAGTGAATGTTCCTTAGAAACTGTTTTCTGAGTGTGTACCCCAGTTCACCCCAACTTTGTCTTCCCCACACATTGAAAATTAGATGATTTCTTAGACTGTTCCCCCTCAGAAAGAATGTTTTAAATCACAGAAAAGTGTTTTTCTTTTCTTTTATATATATATATATATATATGTATACGTATGTGTGTGTGTGTGTGTGTGTGTGTGTGTATTTTCGCCGTGTAGCTTGAGGGATCTCAGTTCCCTGACCAGGGATTGAACCCGGGCCCCGGCAGTGAAAGGGTCGAGTCCTAACCACTGGACCTCCAGGGAATTCCCGAAAAGTGTCTTTCTAAACAAATTGTCCCAGTAAAACTTGGGGATAATGGTAAGCAAGAAAAATATACAAATATGTAACACATTACATTATAGGATATATAATAATATTATATAAGCAAACCAAAAAATCAGTAACAAATTATAAACATAGGTGAGGAGGTACAGGCATCCTCTGAGGATACTGGCTTCTCTTAGCAGCCTTTGCTACCCTTGTTCTGCCATCACCGCAGTGATGTTGAGAACACCACGGTCTTCCCAGCTGTTCTTATTCCAGTATTGTCTTGAATGCCTATCTTCGGCTACTAACTTATCCTTGCTCCAGTTTAACCCCCCAGCACTATTTCCTTGACCATTCTGTTAGGAACCTAGAGACTTTGGGGGTTTTCAGTGTTTCTTTGATAAAGCAGATCCTTGGAATGTCTTTGGCACTGGAGTGGGGGCGGGGTGTGAAATCTACCCTCTCTCCATTTCAACTCTACATCTGGGAGCCATTTCTTATTTATGTGCCTAAAAGTAGTCAAATCCCTTCTCTCTTTTGCAATCTCTCTCTAGATTTATTTAAGATGGAGATAATGTATTAAAAAACTGCTGGACGCCTCTGCTGCTCTTTGAGGTTGCTTAAGGGGCACACATGCCCCTGGCTTTGTCATCTTCCCTGCTCTAGAATTGGGTTAGGCACCTCTGCACGTTTTCTACAGGGCTTTGAAAATCTGTGTGCGTGTAATAGAAGGAAAGTCCAGTGCAGTTATGTTTCACCAAGCCCATTTTCCAAAAAGAGGTCAAAATTGGGGTTGGATGCATATTGCTTGCAAACTTGAATGCTCCCAAGGTTATCTGCACAGACATGCCAAATCTCACCTGATCCATAGTGACTGTATAGGATTTAACTGGAATTAGAGCTCAGGAACAAAAGCAATGATTGGAACAACATTTGTTCTTAAAGGTTAATGTGGTATCCACGTCCGCTCACACTTTTTTTTTTCATGGAAAGAATTGGTATGTACCGTAAGGATAAAATTAAGTTTTTATCCTCATCATTTATTTAATGAGAAAGAGTAGGAAAAAGAAAACAGAGATAATTCTATTGCAAAAACTGAGGCAGAATATTTTTTGCCCTAATGAGCTCTTTCTATTTGAAGTAACTAAGTGAAAAATAAAATTTTACTTCGTGTCTGTTTCAGTGGAAAAACTTAATTTATTACACCGCAGCATAATAAACTTTACTTTTTGCTCTAAAAAGTGGCTTAGTTATGGTGACACACACCCTCCTTCCTTGAAGTCCTTTAGATGGGTAATTCTGAAAAGCATCACCATAATTGGTATTTGGAATGTCACTGGGTACACATGAAGATAAATAAGAAATTGTAGTGAAATCAACTTGAAATTTAACCAAATTGGGGACATCATGCCTTGTAGGGTGCTTTATGGAGTATAGTCATATTTTGTAGTACTTTGTAGTAGATTTCAGAAGTTGTAGTTGCAAGCAAAAAATCTTTTATTCCTAACTTTCCGAAGGATTTATTTGAGACTGAACATTCAGTAAACACTTATGCCAATATTTTGCAATAGAAATTTCTTTTGTAGTAACAGTATTTAATATTTTCAGTTTATTAATCTTTGTTATGCTAAGAGAAAAATAAATCTCTTTCCCTCTCTCCCGTCCAACAAGAATTACTTCTCAAAAATTTAATCAGAGGCTGATTTGACTTCTTTAAAGCTAGAACAGAGGAATGAAGACAGAATTTCACAAACTATGGTCTAAGTCTGACAGCCTGATATTTTTAGGGAATATTTGGATTTTTAAGCCTTAAGAAGTTCTCATATATTCCTGGACCACAGAACTCCAACCTCAAGTTTAGAGTTTAAGCAACTGAATAATAATGATGATGACAGTGGTCCTTTACTATGTGTCTATTATTTGCTTGGCCCTGTCCTAGGTGTTTTAGACATTGCTGTCTTATTCAAGAGGCAAACAGCCCCACGGTGCTGATCTGAAGAAAGTAAAGCTTCAAGAGTGGCTTGGCCGAGATGCCTTGCGTCTGAAAGGCCAGTGTTGGGATAAAAGCCCAAATCTGACTTGTTTTAGGGCCATGTCCTTTCACTGTCCTCATCTGCCTTCAGAAGGACTTCATGGCTAGGCTAATCCTCTCTCTCTAAATTTTGGCATCACTTACTCCTCATTCTTGAGTTGTTTTTGTCTCTATCTAGCCAAGCCATGTGAGAGAAGAGTTGAAGAGCTTTTTACACAGGCTTCAGTGATGTATTTGTGTAAATGGGTTGCAGAGTCCACCCAAGTTCACTTCCTCATGACAGAAATGACTGTATACTCTTTTATTGAGGCTTTCTAGTACTACTTGGAAATAGGAGTTGAAATGTAATAGTCATTAAGTGTAAATTGTGGGTCATTTCAAAGACACTGTTTTTACAAATTTATTACACACATGCTGGGTCCTTCAAACAGCATGCTTTGACTGAAGAGTCTTTACACATTCCCCTGTGCTTGGCATTGTCCTTAGGGTGTACGATTGACTTTTGAAGTAATAAACCTTTTCTTTGCTCTCTGTGATCTGAAAGGGAAGCTATAGTCTGAGTGCTCGGGAAGAGGCATAAGTCATAATTGTAGGTTGTAATAAATGTAAATCCATGAGAAATGGTTCAGCTTCAAACGGCGGAGTAGCAGAAGCTTGTAAACCCATGCCCCCATCCTCCTTTCTGGGGCCCAGATCATGGAAGAATTATTCATCTTTTTTTAGCCATGGGATTTCTAAGGCTTCTCACAATCTCCCGTCTCTTGGCTTCTAGCAAGAAAACAATATCAAGTCTTAAAAGACAGAAATGAATTCCTAAGTAAGTTACACTTTTTCAAGTTTTCACTAAATTTAAATAATAATAATACTTCTGCAGATGACAGCTCAGGCCATTACTTCCTCAGTGGTGCTGAGCTAACATTCTGAATTCGAGATGGCATTCTCTCTGTTCCCCTGTCTGGGTAATCGCTGATAAAACATTAATCATCTCAAGGTTCTATTCAAGTCCATTGATGGAAATGGTGAAATGTAATTTAGCTTGAGGAATTGAATTAATGTTTTCTAATAGCTCTTAGGTATTCAGTGATTTATAGGTTTCAGTGCTGGAAGGTGTGTGTGTCTGTGTGTGTGTTTGTGTGCAGTAGTTAATCTAAATAGGTGATTACAAATGATACACATCCTGTGTTACAAAAAGTGTGTATTAACTCTGTGGTGAATGTTAGTATGGTTTATTTGTGTCTGTCATTGTAACATTTATTATATTATACACCAGGTACAAAGTAGTGCTCAATTAAGAACTATCTGTTGAATTTTTACAAAACCTTTAACTATGGATGTACATATGCAGATGTGGATATGGATATATCTACATCTACATCTATATATAATGATTTATTTTCGAGAAAGTTCAGAATTTATTCTTTTGTTTTTAAGAGTGTAAGAGTTTATTATTTGCCTGCAAAAAGATCTTAGAAATCAAGTACACACATTAAGTAGTTATTGTGAATGTCCAAAAGTAACAAAAATTAGCTAATTGTTGCATATCCTTACCTGCATACATAAATACTATTTTAAAGATATTACATAGGCATTTTTACCAAATACCTCTTCATACTGCTAAAATACATTATTAAGATTTACTCCTAAGGTGACTTATTTTAAATGCCCTTCTATAGAATATTTTGAAATTACTTC
The DNA here is from genome assembly GCF_028564815.1 of Eubalaena glacialis. NCBI lineage: Eukaryota > Metazoa > Chordata > Mammalia > Artiodactyla > Balaenidae > Eubalaena > Eubalaena glacialis. Next base: position 18,417,285 of record NC_083717.1, on the reverse strand, counting down.
ATCATCTCTAAAGCTATAAGCTTATCATAAACAATAGCATCAAAATACACTTTATAGAATTCATTATGCTAGATAGCATTTATTCATTACAGAATTTATTCTTATTTGATTATTTATGCTATGAACCTCTAGCATGCAAGCATTAACTTTCCAATCTATCATTTCCCTCCTTTACAGCTCTTTTATTTCTCCCATCCCCTACTCTCTACCCTATAGCTTTTTTGCCTAAAACCCACATTAATAATATACTTGTGTCTTTCTCACTACTCATTTCTTTTAAAAAGTTACAGTAGGATGCAGGTCACAGTGCAGAATGGAAGTGTGGGCCCCTTGTTCAAAAATGATTAATAAGATTGAAACTGCAGCAGCAGAGCATTAAACTAAGTGCGTGGGACCCTGTGCAGTGACACAAGTCGAACGCCCACGAACCAGCCCTGAGCTGCTGTCGGAGTGCTAGTGGAAATAATCTTAGAGCACTTATTCACACTGATCTGTGAAATGATTACCCTCATTGGCCCGTATAAAATCCTTGTACTGCTAACCAGTCATGGTTTTACATAGTGTTTGCACAAAACTCTCAGGATGGGGAAGCATGAGCATGTGGGAGGTATAAATAGAGTTGCCCCTGACCTCCGCATATCTCTGTGTATAAAACAGAACATTGCCACCAACACCACAGTGACTATGATATATAACTCATCCTTCCTTTGGAAAGGCTCAAAGGCATCTAGGCCATGGCACATGAATTCCTTTGCCAAAATGATGATTTTTCTCCTTTGTCCTTGAGATAGCACTATGCCTGCTTTTTATGGTTGGATTTAACTCTGGGAGCAAAATGCATTCCATTTTTTTGAGGTGAAGATCGTTATAATAATAATACAAAAATTGAGTTTTAAATGCTTGGGTTACTCATAACATGGATTTGTCAGTTTTTCTGTGCAGGGAACAAATCCACCTGTGTACTGAGTCATACATTTCAGAATTGTCTCCCCATTTCCCTGCTTGCTTCTCTCTCCGCCCACCCCCCCCGCCCTTTGCATTAAGGGAACTGTGCAGGTAGATAATTCTAGAAGCCAGGGAAATGTTTTTCATTTAGGATTAGCCCAAGGAGAAAGCTGAGGTTTAATGAGAATGGCCTGAGGTCTCTTCCTACTCATTCATCCTACTAGATTGCCTCTTGGTACTTCTCCAAATCCTTGGTACTGAGTTCCTTTAATCAAGTAATTATTCCAAAGACAATGATCAGGTTCCTAAAGGGTCATTACTTCTTTTATAGTCTTGTTTTTTAATACCTCTTTCCCATATCTTTATCTCTAGGTGTCTTATTTCTATATCTTTCAGTTGGGGCTGCAAACTAATCCGCATTAAAGTAGTAATTGTTGCTTGATATTACTAATCTATTTTCTTTTCATGGATATTGGAATTATGGGATTTTAGGAAAAATAGTTGGTTTAAAAAAAATTCTGGTAAACATCTTGCGGAGGATTCTGATTCTCTTGGTCTGGAATGATAACCTGAATTTTTTGAGTAAGTGATACTTTGATAGAGCTCAAAATTCAAAAGATATGACTGCCACCACCATCCCCACCTATTCAGTTCCTTCCTTGGAGGCACCCAGTGTTGTGTGTGTGTGTGTGTCCTTCTAGAGTGTGTTTAGACTTAAATGAGCAAATGCACGCACCCCTCCCTCATTTTACACAAATAATTTTTACAGTCTTGCACCTTTTAAAAATTATCTAAATTATAATGTTATGGGATTTTACAAAAGGCAATAACCTTCAGGACTGTTGTTGTGCAACAGTTGTTCTGCAATAGAGGCAGAACAGTTTGGGGGATGGGAAGTATGTGTGCTCAGTGGCCCAAAATCACACCTGCAGGCCACGATCACCTTCTCTTCTTGTAGAGTTGGTGCTATCTGTAGGCTTTTAGAGTTTTGCCAAAAAAAAAAGGGAATATTAGAAAAAGTGGTGGGCCTTAGTACTAGAAATAATAAAGAATTAGCAGGGGAAATTTAGTAGATTGTTTTTAAAAGAAAAATTAGTATCCAGTTAGTTTAATTTCAATTCCTAATAGACTCATGAAATAACATTAACAAGAATGTGTAAACATCTATAAGATAATGGAAACAGGACCAGAGAATTTAAAGCAGTAATCATCACACAAAAACCTGATTGCTTTCCTTGATAGTTTTGTAGAATTACTTGATTAAAAAAAGGCTAGAGATGTTAAATATCATGATTTTGAGAAAATAGTTTCTTTTTGAAATCTTATGTACCAAATTAACTGAATTGGATAAAGAAATGGTAAATGTGTAATAAACTATCCAGAGGGATAATGATTACTGAAAACATATCAAATTGAAGAGAACCACAGGGTAATATGTATATATTTTTTAATGATCTGGAAGAATTAGCTAAGCAGTATATTAATGGCATCTACAAATAATAGTGAAGGGGAGGTGCCTTTTTTTTGTGTGTGAGTATTAGTGAGAATGAAGCATAGGGTCAAACATGCAAGTTTAGTATAATAGCAAAAGGTGAAAAAGACTTCTTTTCAAAAACCTATTGTATCTGGGGAAAAATCATCAAATCCATGGGTCAAGGGAAGGAAAAACCTAGTGACCAGATGACTGTTTCAGGAGATGATAGTAATAAAATAACAGTTGATTATTATGTGAATTAGATATGATATTGATGTACAATTAACCTAAAGATTTTTAGTCCATATGATGAACAAATATCAAGTGGTAGTCTTGGAGTACTATTATATATATTTGTCAGCTCCATTACCCTCCCATCATTAGATGGCATTATGACTGGGCAAAACAAGAACTTCTAATGCAATAAGGGAAATTTTCAAAAAAAGGAGTGTCTCTCAACTGAGAAGGTAAAAAAGGTGGACATATATTGTAGAGACACACGTGAAAATTCATTGAGCTAGATGATGTTTGTTTTACTGTGAATTATTGGGATACTCAACTTTTTGATGAGTTGGGTACCATCTTGCTGTCTTTCTCAAGGTACTGCACACTGCTGCTTGAGAAAGATGAAGTGGGACCAAGGAGCTAGCCTCTGAATGCCCTTCACCATAACGTTGTTCCTATTTTACACGTTTAGGCTTTAGCTTCAAAAAGTTGCAGCATCTTACCAAATGTGTTAGACACAGTGCGTGGGTCTTTAAGCACACAGCTTTCTCCTCCTTGCTAGACTAGAGAATGTTTGCATTGGATTTCCTGAAGTAACATCAGTAGTCATTCTTCATGTTAGGATAAAGTAGGGATATTATGTCTACATGGACAAGGAGGAGGGTAAGATTTCTGTCTCGAAGGCAGTCATGATGGGTTGCCCTTTTGACTTAAAGAGCCTCACAGCAACAAATGCATGTCTGCTTTGGACCAGGAAGAAACAGTAGTTTGAAAAATAATAGCTTGAAGTCAGTAGGACATGCCAGGCATCTTCGTGTCTTCAAATTCATGTATCAAGCATAGGTTTTCTAACCTGAGTTAAGGATCCTAAGGATTTGGCATACTGTATGATTCATGTATACCAAAGGCTCTGGTAAATAAAATACCTGGAAATGGTAGCATTATTGATATATGTTAAACTGGTGGAGATAAAGGAATTAAAATTAGTCCCTCATTTACATTGATTTAAAAAAATCAATTTTATAGAAACTCTTGAAGTATCAAAGTGATAGAAAATTGCAAAGCACATTCTCCTTCTGGTAGGGAAAATGTTCTTTTTTCCTTTCTTGATGAGTTTAACATAGAATCAATACTAATATCGTTTGTATTGTACTTTAGTGTTTACAAAGTGGATTCACATATATTCTCATATTTCATCTGTGCAATGACCTCTGGAAGATGAGATTTCCTAATTGTGTTTTTTACTGTCTATTTCTTAACTCTGTCTAAAAGCAGATTGATTGGGCTCCATTTCCTCAATTTAGAAGGCTGGCCTGATTAACTGTGTGGCAGAACATTCAAGGAGACGGAGGAAAGGAAGAAGCAGGGAATCTGGATGATAGGAACTACTCCTGAAATGGTCTCACCAGCAATCTCACTTCTTTTTCCAAAGGTTTAAGACAAAACACAACCCAAAGACAAAGAGAGCAGGGAGCATGCGTGTCTCTGAACTTGGTGGTGGAGTAGGGCTTTCCTGCTGTATGCAGAGGAGGATGCTTTGGGTGTCTGTTCTGCATAGTCAACTTTGTTTTTTCTCCTCAGTGTCTTGTTTAAGACATTCGCTTAATGGCATTCGCTTAAACTCGGTTTACATTTCATAGCATTAAAACAAAAACTGAGATCTCTGTATCATTCTTTTTATAATTATATTTACTGAATATCTGGTAAATACTTTTCCGTGAATCTTTGACTTTATTAGTTAGGATTAAGCGTGGCAGTATACAACCCCCAATTCCCCAGATAACAGCAGTGGCTTAAACATGCTAAAAGTTTATTTCCCTCTTACATAAAGAAGTCAAGCATCGGCATCCCAGGGCTGGTTGGTATGATAGCCCCAGGGTCAGAGAAGCAGGTGCCTGACTCACTTCAGTGTTATCCTCAGCCCATCAACCTCATGGTCCAGAGTGCCTGCCAGAGCTTCAATCATCAGGTCCACATTCCATGCATCAGAAAGGAGGGAAGAAGGGCGCCTGGTTTCCCTTTCATGTAGAGGTGCATGTATAGTATTAGGATAATCACCTGATTCATTTAAACTAGGGGCTCCAAAAGGACATTGGAGAGCATATTTGTTCTCACAAGTCACTTTCTCACTGGTAACCCTCACGCTAGATTTTTGTACTGCTTCTACTTTGGACATTATTTCCCAAGGCTTCAGGAGGAAATGTAAGCAGCTTTATGCTGGAATAGTTTTCTATGTGATACCCCCTCACCCCCTTATTCTTTAAAGGAACAAAAATGTGCCTAGAGAACAATGGGCAAAATGCCAGCCCACCATGTCTTTAAGAGTCTGAGATTTGGCTTTAGAGAATAGAAGAAAATTCCAGAAACACTCTTAAGAAAGTTATTATTTCTTTCAAATGTGATTTGGAACAGCAAAGGACAATATATTTTATAGCGCAACTTTTAAGACAACTGAATTGGCAATAAATTCACGTAACTTCCAGCAAGTCTTTATATTTCTACTGGGGAATTCCTTGGTTCTTGGTGTAAATTTTTAAATAGTTAATATCAGCTTTCTATTTCTGTTCCTTTCGTTGTAGAGCTAATGGGAAAAAGGCTTGCTTTGTGACGAAGAATGCCTTCTAGTTAGCCTATGAATCAACTCATGCGTATTTCGGTGTCAGGCGTGTTAAGTAGTAGTTTTTAGGCACTTGAGGGATTGCCTATAATATCGTGATTGTGAGATTCTCTTTCTCATCCATAACCAAGTGAAATCCCTCCTTTCAACTGCTGCCTCGTCCAGGCCCCCAGCATTCTGGTTCTTTCCCACAATCCATTTTCATCAGGTTCAGCTCTATACCAGCAGAGCAAGTCCTGGTTTCTCAAAGACCTGGATCTTAGTTTTAGAGTTCCTGTTGAGGGACAACATATGCATTTAGGCAAATTGATGTGTCTTTTGAGGCCTCAGTATTTCCACATTTAAAACAAGAGCTTGAGTTACAATATTATTCTCTTCCACTTCTGAAATTCTGAAACTCTGTGCAATGGTTTCTTTAAAAATTAGCTAAAAATTTTTCTAGAACATATTTTCCCAAGAATCCCAGATACGTGTTAATTTATATTTAAAGATGCTGTATTTAAGAAATGTAATAATTGTTAGCTTTTTGAAAGGAATTTAAGTCAAGAAGTGTTTGATATTTGAATATTTATTATTATGAGTTCAAGTAGGTAAGCTTATTTTTTTTTAATGATACCTATATTTTGTGGGAAAAAAGAAGTTGAAACAAAAAGGTTACTTTTGAACCCTAACCACATTCTACATTTTCTGTTAGAAATTAAATGATAAATGTGTTGCATCACTTAAGTCAGATAAGGAGTCATCTCATGGGGCAAACAGTCTGTCAACCTCGTTGATGACATTCAGTTTGATTTGTATTCAAATAGTGAGTCTCACTTGATTGGCAGCTAGTGTTGTTCTGAAGTTAGGTGCCTGTCCTGAGCACACCGTCTGTAGTCTGTTTACTCTGTGAATTGCGGTGTAAATCTTTATGTGCCCAAGTTTGATCAGGATTTCAAGCTTAAAGAATTTAAATAGGGGAGATGCCAGGTTTTTGGAATAAATTTTAAGGATAACAGCCAGAATTAGTAAAAAGTATGGGGAATAGATACAGCCTTTAAAAGAGAAATCTCATTTTGCAATTTTTAGCAAGCAGATTAAAGTGCTTTTTGAGATTCTATCAGGCATGTTTAGTTGGAGATTTAAAATTATTTTCTTCAGTGAAAATGGTAGGTATTATTTATTTAGTGCCTGCTGTCTGGCAATGAACTAGCCTCTTTCATGTATTTTCGCTTAATCTCTCCAAAAGTTTCCTGGGAGAACACCTGTCTCACAGGTGAGGAAACCAAGGTCATCCAGGGTGAGTGGCAGGAAGGCAGAGTTGCAGGTGGGCTCACCCTCATTTGAGATAATACTTAGACACCAGGGTTTACTGAAAAGGATGTTGCTGAAGTGGTTTATTTAATACTTTGCTTTCTTGATTAAGCAGATCTCTTGGCATTGTATATGCCTGGCATATCTTCCCCCCTCCCCTTACCTCAGTACTTCTCCTCATAACTAATAGGAATTCAGCCTGAAATGATTCAGAAAAATCGGAAAATAAAAATTTTGCCCACATAAAAGTCTGATTAGTACGTGTACTTGGGTACATCCTAATACTCTTAGAAACGTAAGGCATGTACATTACCTCGGGTTGAGTGCGTTTGAGAAGTTGGAAATATGAGTGTGAATTGGTAAGGGCATAGCCTGTGTAGACAGAGAACCTGGGTTTGAATCCTGGCTTCACCTAGTACTTAACATGTGACCACCCAGAGCCTCAGTTTCTTCATATGTTAAACGGGCTGATTAATAGAACTCAATTCAGGGCTGTCAGCTTAAAGTGAGATGATAATTGTGAATCCCAAGCATAGCACTTGGCAAAATGTGAGTTGCTTTTGCCATTTTATAATGTCTTCTTTGGTAATTTTATTGTTCATTGCCACAGGAATACCTTCTCATTTGATTTAAGAAAAATGGCGTGTCTTAAGAATTTTAAAAATAAGAAATGAAGATTTACTAATTAATACTGGGTGTATTTTTATAGGTTATTTATTTAAAAAAAAAAAAAACTCTGTAGACGTCCTCTAAATGGAACCTTTTCAGTGTGCCCAGAATACGATTCAGTTAAAAATTATTTTCCTTTAAAATTTCCTTAAAAATTTTTTTTTTCAAATTTTCAAAAATTTTCTGTGATATTTTTACTGAATAGTAGTTAAAGTATTCTGAGGAGGTGTTACAGCTTTAAAAAGTTTATTCTAGTTCTATGGCATTTTTATTGGAAAAAGTTATTTCTCATTCCCATTTTATAGGCAGGGGATGATACAAGAGCAACAGAGAGTGATGGATTTGTGCAGAAGAGGAAAAGGGTGTGAGGAGAAAAGCATCCTTGATTCTCATTCAAATTGGATTCGTTCTGCTGTGCTGTGTGGTGTTACCAGTATGGCCAGCGGTTTGAAACGTTTTAAATTTTGCTTCTGGGTTGTCATATAGTTCAGTGCATGTGACTGGAAAGGTCTCTTGGGCAAAGATGCTAATTTAAGAATGTTGTCAGTCTAAATGCTCCTAAGAGGATTAAACAAATTCCACAGCAAATAAATGGACATGTTTGGAAGGTTTTCCCCCCAAGTAATTTCCAGCAAACACACACAAATCATTTGCTAAACTAAATATACAGGTATATGAACGAGCCCAGCTCACATGGCTGGACAGTCGCAGAGGGAACCTCATCAGTGGGCTTGGGTTCAGCTGTAGGAGCTGCACACCATTTTAATTAGAATTTATTTACAGCTAGAAGCTGCTCCTGTGTTTCTCTCCCCAAAGTCAGTAAGGAAGCTCCCCTCCTTGCATTAGTATTCAGCGCTCCATCAGCCCTCAGCTCAGACTCTTTCCCTTGTTTTTGTCAGGGAAGATGATGGAGCAAGGTTGCTTAGAAACACTTTGCCACACTCTCAACGGGAATTACCAGTCTGTCCTGTGTGTTCACCTCTGCACGCAGGGGAGAAAATTGAGTTTTGCTGCTGACAACATTAATTGATTGCAAGTTGTTTTAGAGGGAGTATGATGTTGAAAACCAGATTCCCTTTCCTTTTTATGCGTTGGATGCAGAGAAACTATACGGTGACTCATTCCACTGTAACTGAAATGATCATGGAGGTGTCTCCATTTGGATTTGTACATGTTAGTATTCAGATCTTGACACTGGTCAGCTTACAGGATTCTCTTTGGGTTTTGGAGACTGTTTCTGTAGTGATTTCTTTGGTTTTCTATAAATTCGCACAGCCGTCTCCTTCAATAGAGTTCTGATGAGTGCGGTCAGGGAGTGAAACATGAAATTGGGGTGAGACGAGGGCTGAAAGGAAAACCAGCCACCAGCTGGTTACCTCTCATTTCATATGGTCCAAAAATGCTTTTGTCGTTTTTTTGTTTCTTTCCTCCACCCCTCTGGTCAGATAGTTGTCTTCAAAAATATCTTGCCCTAAAATGTAAAGTCATAAATGCAGTGTGTTTCTGTGGTTGATTTCATTTGACTTGAATTCATTTTTAAAGATTTTTCTGATTTGGCTATTATGAGCTCTTAAAAGCTGAAAGAGGTACAGAACAGATGAGAGAAAGTTAGACAAAGCAACCAACCACCTCTCTGAGGTCAGGATGGGTAGACTTGGGGTAGGAAGAGGGGCCAGAGACAAGCAAAGGGCACTGCTTTGTTCTGGATCTGTAGTCCTCTCCTCTGTAGCACCTAAGCCAGCCTGTGTGTTTCAAGCATAGTCTTTTGTCATTAATGTGTTCCACCGTGGACTCCCATTGAAGCGAACGCATTGAGATTTGGGGAGGCCCTCTCTTTTACCCTCTTGTCAAACAACTTTTTTATTTTTTTATTTTTATATATATGTAAAATATATATGTATTTTGGCCACGCCGTGCGGCCTACGGGATCTCAGTTCCCTGACCAGAGATTGAACCTGGGCCATGGCAGTGAAAGCCCTGAATCCTAACCATTAGACCACCAGGAAACTCCCAAACATCTTTAAAACTGACTCATTTATTCAAGACGACACATAAAAATCACCTGCAGAGCTTGAAAAAGCAGTGCTTATTCCTTGTCTTGCTCTTTCTTTGCAGATTCTGATTTAGTGGAAAAGAAAGCTTTCAAATTCTTAAAGGATATATTATATTACTCTATAATGTTAACATTTATAAGATGTATTATATGCTAATTTGACCTATCAGGATAAAATTGCAAATACAAAGGAAGTTACTTATAAAAATATTAATCCAAAATGTAAATGTTCAAGCCTTACCTAACTGGAAAACAAATGGCTTCATAACGTCAAAAGACCTCTTGGAGAACTCCTTGTTAAAGTTATACTTCTTGATAGTGTTTCATGAAAAGTGGATGCTCCAAGCAAATTCAATCCAGAAACTACACAGAAGCTGACGCTGTGAAATCCTCTAAGCCACAACTATAATAGATCCTTGAAATTCTTGATGTTAACTACAGAGACTATTTTAAATCTCCAAAAATTGTAATACCAGTGTGTGATATAATGACCCCCACAAAATATCTTAAATAAGGCAGAAAACATTAAGTGCTGCCTTTAGTATAGAAATAGGATATAAAATAAATCATTATTAAAAAAATGCTACCGCCAAAATAAATTTTATATCACTTTGCATCATTAGATTAGACAACTTCACTATCATTTACTTTTACTACCACATCTAGTAGTTATATTTTATTTATCTTTTTTTTAAAAAAGAAAAAAAATCATTTATGAGTTCTTGTGTAAGAGAGGAGAAGCAGAGAGCAGCAAAGCCACGAATGTGATGCTGGTTAGGCTAAGATGAACTCAGTCACAACTCAGTTCATCTCAACTCATATTATTGCATTTTTTTTCAAATTACCTTCTTACTTGGGAAAATCCCTGGATCAATTAGTTTTGTAAGTAAAACAAAACCTTTTTCTTACCTAGAGCATCAATAATATTTTCAAGATAATCCAAAAAAATTGTAGATGGTATTCAGAGTTAACAGTTGCTTGCTTTCATAATCCATAGTTCATACACTCATATGTATCAGTTTGAGAAATGTGTTTTCTTTGTGCAAATTCTCATTGCTTTGGGAATGCAAGGCCAGATATTCTTACTAGATAAAGCATAATAGTATCGTTTGCATTCTCTCACTAAATATGGAGTCCTGTGTTATTTTTCCTGTTCGCGAACTTAAAAAAAAACCCAACAAATATTGTTGTTTACCTAAGGAGCTAACTTTATACCAGTGATGCACATCAAATTGGTCGAGATATGAATTCGTACATTAAACAAGAGAGTAATTTCACAACCCAGTGTTCCAAAAAGTTGAACTGATGGTTCAATTTTGCTAGGGACATTAGCATTCTTAATTGAATCAGTCATTGCTTTCTCCAACCAAAGTTTCCATTCCATCTGTTCTTTTGGTTTATTATTCTTCGGTGTGTCATTTACTTTATTTCCCAAATATATAGGGTTCTTGCTTTTGTCATTTAAAATTATTGCTAGTTTTGCTACCTTTTGCTGAAGAGGAAGCCTTGTGACTGTTTATGTTTTATAGTAGCTGATTTATAATGTTAATGCTACCTCGCAGGGTTATAAAGACCAAATGAATTGTATACGTAACAGGCTTGGAGCAATGCTTAGCCTATACTGAGTGCAGTATTAATGTTAGCTGTTCACATCATCATCATCATCATCATAATTAATCTAAAAGCCAACGACTCCTGGGTCCCACGTGGCAGCCGAGCTTTGCCAACTCAGTTTGCTCACTGAGGCGTGAGGATAAAAAAATTAAAACCTACTTCTGTGCTACCTTTCATAGAATCCCAGAATTGAACGTTTTACTATCTAAAGAGGGGTGCTAATTTTAATTCACATTCATCTAGCTGTAAGAATAAGCTACTATGCCCCGGTCACAGTTTGGAACTTAATAATCGATTGGAGTTTTGGGTGGAAACAAAAGCAGTCCCTCACATCTTAATTTTTCCTGAATAGTCTTTGTAAGCCCATCTTCACCACTGAGAAGGAAAACATTGCTAAGCACTGTGGTGAACCAACAGAGTTGTTTATAAAATAACTCAAACAACAGGTAAAATTTTGAGTATATTTTTGAGAGTTTTGGCTAAAACTAGGAGAGGAAGCAACTTTTGGAATTCAAGTATGAAGATTCTTAAAGGATTAGGTACATGTGTGTTGTTTTTCTATTTTTAGAAAATTTCATCTGAGGCTATTTTTTGTGTCTGCTTGAGGAAAGTAAAAATATGTATTGGTGGCACTGGAATCACCTGTTCCTATTTTTATTTTAGCAAGATGTAAAACCTTTAATAATGGTATGGAAAATATTTATAATCTCACCTATTGTTTCTCGTTGTCTGAGTAGAAAGGAAAGGCTTGCTTAATCAATGGTCAGGTTAATCCTCATTCATTCAGGTATGGATGAACTTAATTCCACCATTTTTTCTGATATTATAATTTTTCTAAAAGTTTTGGTAGCATTTAGTGATGGTGACTTGTTAAAAAATTACTGTCACTTATAGTGCAGTATTATATAGCATTGCATATTTATTTTGAGTCAGTTTCTCCCTCATGATTTGAAAATCAAAACTAAATTAAACGTCTGTGTGAGTCTTCTTGTGGTAGTAAGATCAGCACCCCCACCCCCATTCTTCTGTAGAAGGATTTTCCAGTTTCTCTATAGTTTCCATATGCTGATGTTTAAAACTTAATGCAGGAAAGCTTTGCTTATTTTGCACTTGGCTAAGGTTGTGTTACTGTCTTTGCTTGCTCAGAAGAGCTCTGGGAATGATTCGGTTATACCTTAGATTATTATTTATAGAAAACCATTTATCTGGCATTTAAAAAGTTTTCATATATTTTTAGATAGTATGAAAATAGTATGATGAGTTTAGCTTTGAATATTAATACCTGTTAATTATTAATCATACTAAGGAATGATTCTTTGTTTTTGGAAGGCCTTATTAACGTTTTTATCTGGAGGTAATAGGACACACTGTAAATGTAATTGCCTGTGTCAGTTGAAGTATTTCATACGCAACACGATTAGAAATAAAAGTTCGGAAGGGAATTGGGCAATTGACATTCGAGTGCATCCTTCCTACAGCTGAGGGAATTGAAGTTCAGAGAGGTTAATTGCCCGAAGTCAAACAGCGAGCAAGTTCTGGAACAGGATTTTAGCATCTGACTCCAGTGTCTCTGTTCTTTAACTCGCAAATTGCTGCATCTGAGAAGAACAGAGTGGGTTACCCTTGGCTCTGCCACCCCTTAGCTGTATGCCTCTGTTATTATATTATTAATTATCATGTTATTATTCTTATTCTTAGACCTCAGAGTTTTATTATTTATGAAAATGTCAAAGGCTTTTTGAAAAATAAAATCCCCTTTATTTATTTCTTTAAAATTTTAAAAATATGATTTATGTTTTCTGGTATAATTATCAGAGAAACAAGTTTTCTTTTTTATTGTATAGACACTTTCAAATTGAACAAGGTTTTGATTCATAACAAAAGTATTTAAAATCATAATGAATTAAAGCTTCTTCATAGGTGTCTCTTTTGCCAATAATGAATGACAAGATTCCTACAACACTGGTTGACTATAAAAAAAAAGTGTGATCATCGTGGTGGAGAAGGTCATTCACATCTGTAATACTAACTTCAGCTGGGTGAATTTTGATTTCACTTTTCTGTCCATTGATAGTCCCAGCCAGGATAAAAATGCAGGTTTTTTTGGAAGGTAGTTCCTGAAACTCCTCTATTCAGTAGGAAGCATCGATAACAGACTGGAAGGTTGGTCCTGGTGGTGACCGATGGAGCCTGGAAGGGACGGCGGAGGGACGGTGTCTCTTTGATGGCTCCACAGGAAGAGAAGCGCAGAGTGAATGGAAGACACTTGGTTTCCCTCCCTCTTAGCCCACCTATCCGTACTTCTCCGACAGGCAGAACTCGATTATACTTTGTAGTAAACTAATCGTGCTTGCTAGCTAGCCCCTCAACAGTGACACATATCACACCATCTGAGGACAGATGGCTGGAGCATAAATCTGGAAATGTCAAGTCTATTGTGCAAGACTTCTTGGTAAAATATTGATAGCTTAGTGTCCAGCTGTAACTGCTGGTTTCTGCTCTTCCTGTGTTTATCTTATTGTTTAAACGAATAATGCTCTTACTACTTTAAAAGCCACTGGAAATTTTAAAATTAGATTAAATTGTCAAAGTACATAACTGATGTTTGCATCTCTGTGTATTTGTGTTAATGAACGATTCGAAGTAGTACTCCATGGATGAATTTAGCCTCTGAATGTTTGAAATTCTGACCAGACCAGTTGTTTAATGTTAAGTCAAATCAGTGTAAAAAGAAAATGTCAAAGGACACAGTCTTCTTAAGGTTTAAAACTGTTTTGGAAATGATTTGGTGATTTAAATTTTCATAATACTCATTACACCCAAGCAAACATTCCTACATGTGTACACACCCATATTTAGTTACTATTTTAATTTAAAATGGTCTCAATTCTTTACCACTATTTTTAAAACGAGTGCTTGTCTGTATTGACATTGTTTTTTGAATTTTTTTTAGTAGATTAGTACTTCGTTTTCAGAACACATACTAAATCAGTTCATGGTGTAACAGGAGTACATTACAGACACTGATATTCACACTCTGTTGAATATCTTTTTTCTCTGTTGCACATTAACTAGCGACCCTGTTTTCAGGGAAGGTTGGATCGGCAAGACCTCATTAACCTCTTGTTTTCTTTGCGTGGGGCACTGTACTAACAGCTATAAATTGCATTTCCTGTTAGTTTCCTGTGTAGCAATCTTTCTTAACTAGTCTCTAGTGCTCTTTATTTCCAAGTCTTTAGGGAGGAAGTGACTATAAATAGAGAAGTTAAATTTTATCCTAAAATACATTTAAAAAAAGCATCCGGAAAGTATCTGAACAGTTCTAGAATTTTTTAAAAAAAGTTTACCCCTTAAAATAGTACAAAAAAGAGTTTTAATAATAACATTTAAAGACATGTTCTTGTCTTAAAGCAATATTGGCTTTACAGCATCAGATCAGCATCTTGTGTGTTGTTTGGCCTGATGTAGGACTGGACGTACCAATTGCAAAAACTCTTGGATTAATTTGGTTAATTAATATCTAGATAGAACACTATAAATGAACTACTGTGGGACTTCTATGTGATATTTTCCATTGCAAAAACAAAAACGCATGTAGGAAAAAGAAAACACACAACTCATGTTTAAAGCCTGTTTTTTTCTTTGTTTTGATATTACACAAGTAAATTTTGCATTATGATCCATTCTGCACCACTTTCTCTACCATTTTGGGTCAGATGTTCTCACTGCATTTCCTGAATAACGTATTTACCATACATTTTACTTGTTAGCCCCCTGAGTCTACACCTTGTTTCCCCCAGGATATCTTTGCACTTGCCTGTCAGAAGGGCCAAATCATGACCCTGACCTGGTTTTTAATCTGTGGAATTAGTCGCAATCTGTGTTTTGTTATAAGATTAAGCCTCTTTGTAGATGCTTGTAACGACCTGTATAGAAATGTCCCTCAGGGGTGCTTCATGTTATTTTCACGTCATTTTCAAGAATGCACAGCTCTATCTGTCAATCTCTGAAAAAAAATAGTTCAAAACTTTCTGCAAAGTAGAAAATTTCATTCTGTGCTATGGCATTGACAGGGCTGGGCCTTGTTCCTTACCCACACTGCACGGGGTTGTTGACTGAGCCTTGAAATCCACACCCCCACCCCCATAGTAAGAAGAGCTCCCTCCCTGCTTTATCCTTGGGGTGACCCCAGGATCGATGTTGGATTGTCAACGGTCAGTTCATTGGACTTTGTTTAATCATTGAAAAATCAAGGTTGGTATTTTCCTTTTGATGAAGTGGAAAAATAGTTGAATCATGACTTTTATTTTTATTTTATTTTATTTTTTGCCATTTAGAAAATGGGACAAGTTAGGAAAAGCCAATTATCATGATAATTTGAATCCTGCATTTTTCGAAGTTTGTCTCGCCACACCAAACCGGGTGATCTAATTAGTGTTGTGAGCTTACACACTTAAAGAAAGGGACCATTGTCCTTTCGTGTTTGAAAGTAAAGGTCATCCATAATTACCTGAGGCAGAGGTTCCCAGGTGTACTAGGCATCAAAATCACTTTCTAAAAACTCAGATTTTAAGAATCGGGAATAAACTAATTACAACACAGAAGTTGTTAAAGAGCAAGTTGTTTATTGAGTTAAGAAAAATGGGATTAAATCTTTCAATGTTATGTCTTCTATCTGGCCATATGGTCTTCAATACTGACCAGATGAAGAACTGTCTTGATGTAATTAAACTAGCTCTCATAATTGGGTATAATTGGACAATAAATTATCTTGGGTTTCTGGCCAGCAATTAATATCACTAATGGTCTAAATTTATTTTAATGCTATTCATTTGACAGACAGTATTGCTTAACAATACTGAGTGGGCTTGAGAGCCAGTTTCCTGAACTTAATCCTGGCTCGTCAAGTTAATAGTTCTGTGCATTTAGACAAGTTACTTGGCTTTTCTGGACCTCAGTTGACCTGTCTCTAAATTGGGGATAAGAGATGTACCTACCTCATAACTTTGTTGTAAGAAATAAATGAATTACAGTGAGCATTTGAGAAGTGTTGGTTATTTTTATTCCATCAATAAATGAAAAATTATCATATTAATGGCTTGCAATTATAGACTGAGATAATAAAATGTGTTTATATATTCTCACAGGACATGAGCATCCCAAATATCTACTCAACCTGACCTATATGCATATAATAGAAAAGCCACTCAAGAGAGAGTCAAACAATAGAGAATCTGTACTTTGCACAATCACATATCCTAAAATAGCGTGTGAGGTTTTGTTAATTATGTAACTCAATAATGTTATGAGGGACCCAGCTCTTTCTTTTCTGTCATCCTCAACGTCTAGGCTGGTTCTTCCCAGAATCACAAAAGAACTGTAGTGGCTCCATCCCACACATTCCAGCAACATGAGTTCAAAATCCATCCCCAAAGCCCTAGGAAGACTTGATCTGCTGACCTGTGGGCTAGAATTGAGTTCCTTGTTCTTCCCTAAGCAAATCCTGAAAATGAAATGAAATGACAAGAAGTCACATAGCCAATCAGAAACAAATAGATACTGAAAAAATTGGCGTTCGGTTAGTGACGAAGGAGTTTGGAAAGGATATTGAGTAACTAACGTTGTAGCATTTATTTTTATATTTTAAATAGATAAATAACATTTATTTATGTATGAATAAAAAGGCTAACATTTGGGTGTATGCAGTCTACCTACCAGAGGATGAATTAATTGTTATATATATAATTTCTCCTTATAAACTATTAACTTCATTTCATGGATAAAGAGGGTCAATAGTCCAAGATGACGGATCCTCCAAGGTGAGGATCAGCTGACAGATACATGGTCTTCTGAAGTTTAAGCTCTTTCCATTATAAAATGCAATTTCTTATTCCTTTTGGGCATCAGGATATTACATGATGCTCTTAATCTTACCTTATTGTAATGCTGATTTACCTTATTTTTGAAGACAGGTATGACTTTTATGTATAAACAGATTTCATATACAAGACACAGTGTTTGATATTCTCAGATTAGCACAATTTTTCCTAATGAATTGACTGTTTTATTAAATAGAAATTGGTTGTAGAATTTGTGAAATGCCTCATAATATCTTATGGAGTAATATGTAAGTGCTTCTGTTGAGCCCTGTGGCTCCAGCAACTCATTCTAAAGCAAGTATTTTAAACTCTAATTTTCAAGATGTTAAAAACCCCCAAAGAGTCATTGTTGTCTATCCTCAACATATTACAGTATTAAGTTTATAATCTGGGTAACTAAAAGAATGGTGAAACAAAATATGGTTGTATTTAGAAGGATGAATGATTGCAGTGTCATGGTCAGTATAGAGTAGAATTAACTGGTGTTCACAGAACTAGAAAGATGCATTAGTTTAAGTTAAACAATGATTCATTTGGTTGAAATTGTTTATGTTCTGCTTGGTTTTGAATAATGGTTTTAACAGTTATAGAAATGATAGACTTAAAAAAAAAAAAGGTAATCCTCCCTTAAAATTTCTGATAAGAAACTTGGAAGATGGAAAACTGAAATGGACCTCTAGAGTAAGCAAGTGGTCCTGGCTGCCTGTCCTCGGAGCAGAGATGCAGTGGGCTCCACCAATGGTCCTAAGTGTGCTTCACCGATTACTAGGCTGTCTGATGGGAGGATGACATTTCAGCATGGCTTCCACCCTGTACCTGGTTTTAATGAATATGATTTTGGATAAGGATAAGTGGAAATTGAAACTGAGAAATCTGATGACACTGGTGCGAAATTAGAGGAAAAATGCAAAGCAGTTGGTAAACTTTTAGCAAGATAAGGTTCCCATCATTTCACCTTTGTAATTGCCATGGTGAATGAAGACTAAGGCTGGAGTAATTTAATTCCTGCAACACAAAATGTTTGGGGTGGTGGTAAAGGGGATATCTTGTTCTCATTCCTCCTCCCACCTCATTGCCCCCAAGATTGGAGACAGAGTGTAATTTGCATCAGAAATTTGGAGTAATCAAGAATATTTCCTGGTCCCTGCCCCCTTCTCAGGATCCAAACCTCAGCTGTTGCTCTCTTAATGTTGAATAGCAGTGCCACCTATTTTTACCACAAGAATTTTTTTTTTTCTTTAAAACCTTACCCCAAATAGTGGTTTGAGAGAGTCCTAACCTGAGTACATGCCCAGAGGGAAAGGATAAAGACTAATTTGACCTCAAATTCTGTTGTTATGCATGAAAAAGCTGAGTTTGTTGCAAATGGCTCAACACATCCAAAGAGGGCTGACACTTTGTTCCCCTTGCTATCCTTTGGAACTCATGAAAACGTGATTAAAATTTAATACCATTGTGTCAAAAGAAAAAGGAGTAAAAAGAACTCCTTGGGCATGTGTGCTTTCTGCAGTTCCCTAACCACTCCCCCACCCCCAAACCAGATTGCAGGGTACTGGCACCATTCTTGAAAGGCTTTGTCTCCCTGGAAGTTTTAAAATAAAGTTCTTGCATCTGTTGACACTGACTTTCAAACATAGGAATTGTTTTTAATAATAGAGCCATGTATCAAAAAATTTTTTTATCCCTTATCTTTGACCAGATATCTGGCGTGTTCTGGAAAATTGTTGGTACACCCCTTAGAGAGTTGCTTATTGATTGTTTTGCAGCTTACAAAAGCACTTGGCTGTGTTGAGACTGACAGTATAATTTACACACATACACTGACAAACATTTATATTTGACAGAATAAATTGTACAGTGGAATGTTCATTGACTTTGTTATTTTAAAGCATTTTCTAATTGAAGTATATCTCTGGTTAATCCTACTATGCTATACTGTCTAGTAAAGTAAATTTACTGTATCTTGTGGTGTTACATACTTAAGTATACCCTGGTATACCTAGGACAGGGCTGTTTTGTACCCATAAATAGCAAAATATTGTCCTCACTGATTCATGGATTAAAAAGATAAATGTTAAAAAGTGCATTACAAGGAGGAAACCAAGAAAATGAATGTATTTCCTTTAGTAGATCGTTTTGGTTTTCTGTGACATTGTCTGTAGTAGGCTTGTGTCCTTTCTTCATTTTCAAGTCCTATGCATGTAACAACCCCTTAAACTCTTTAAGCATTAGAATTAGATTTAACATATATAAAAGTATTTGCTTTTGATAAGTATCTGTGGTATCATTAACTTTTTCTGCATGGCCTAGATTTGAGCAACAGTTGTTCTGGGTTTGAGAAATATTATTGATATATGCCAATACCCCAGTATAGAAGCAAATGGAAAAAAATATTCAGGATATAATAAAGTCAGCCTTCTAAAGGTCTATAAAAAATCTCCCCAAATTCTGTTTTGGACTCTTGATTTCTTCTTCACGAATCATGGTTAGTTATGGTTTCTCATGTTTAAGTCTTAGAAATTAAGCAATTTCTTTTGCCTGGGAAGCCAAACATTTACCACTATTTTGAATTACTCAGTAGGACATACTAGTTTTTATGATGCACGTAATTAAGGCACATGACCTATGTCAGCTTCTAATTCAAACTTTTAAAATCCTTTACTTTGTAAAAGATATTTTGTTAAATAAGAAAACTCTCTTCATGGACTCATTTTAAATGCCTGTTTCTATACAACATGAAGGATCTCAGCTCAGCTCCCAGGATCATCTTAAATACACCCATTGTGTTCTTCTTCACTTTGACAAGCGGTAGAAGCCTCTCAAGTGCGTTTTTGTTGTTATAATCACTTCTGTTCTCATCCAGTAAGTAAGGTCAGATTATATTGCTGTCCTGGGAGTCATCCTTTTCACCAGTTATTGTGTGTCTTTCTGTTTGGTGAGTAAGTCTATTTATTAAACTGTGGAATAATGATTTACAGGGGAAATTGTGACATTGACCAGTGGGCATTCACTTAAGGAATCTTGACTTGCTGGGATGTTAAAAAGGTAGCAATCTTGTTTTCTCTTTCATTGGTATGTGTCTATTCTGACTGGTAACTATCGCAACTCAGGTAGAATTTACAACTCAGTGTTGCACTTTTCTTTTAGAAAGTGTTGTGAAAGCTCCAGACGCTTACAGTTTAAAATAAAATTGGGCTTAAAAAACATCTCTGGCTAATTCTCTAGAGTTTATGACACTTGCCTAAAAATGCGTGGGTACTTAGCAGTTACACATAAGAGGGCAAGACCCCTAAGGCATGGGTTATAGAAAATTATAAAAAGTTTGTACCAGTTAGCCTACAAGCCTTTTTATCTTAGATCATTTGAAAATACTACTTTGCCAATAAGATCAATTCAATGAGATTGAGCTCTGGTAAGATGTGCACAATTAGCTGAAGTAAAAGGCGGAGTGTGGCACCAGTACTAAGAGGACATGTGGACCAAGGACAGAAGAATGACAAGAGGGAGTGCTTTGGCATAGGGTCTCCAGAAAACTTAAGACTTTGAAGAAAAAAAAGTCTTTTAATCCTATACGAGTTGTTTATCTCAGGGAGAAGGAATAGCAGATGGGTTTGGAAGCAGCATTTAATTGATCAGTGGTTCCGTGTAACTGGAATAAAAGCTAAGTGTGTATACTTGGGGCGAGGGGACATCGTGGAAGGGAAGCTGTCTTTGCAGTAGGTAGCTTTACACTCTTGCAGATTTCGTATTATAGAGTCACGGGATTGTCAGAAAGAAGGTAGGACTCATTTCTAAGTTACTTAGGACTTGACACTTTGAGGAAATGAGTTCATAGGCATGATAAGTATTTTATCGGTTGTTCTAAAGATCAAGGCAATGATGATAGTTTACAATGTGATTCTTGCCTATAATCCATATGGCTGATAAAATGAAGCAGAATTTCCGTTAAGAACTATAGCTACCAAAAACTTTGTAACAGCACGCACTCAAATTGGTTTTGGAATAAGCAAGTCATAAATGCGCCTCTGATGTGGCCGTGATAGATCATTTGGCCTGTAGCAATGAGGGATATAATGACTCACTTTTGAGCCATACTTTTGAGCAAAGAGATGTGCAACCCATGTGTCAGTAAGTAAGTAGGAGCTGAGAAATGTGTCCCTACAGGGAGGTGTGTTTGAAAGGTCTTACTTTGTCCAAACCTATTATATACGGCCAGTAATACCACAATTGTCTGCATCTTTCTTTGATTGAGAAATAGTCTTGGCAAAATAATAATGATGATGGTAATAATAATAATTATATCATGCCTTTTGTATTTTCTAGGTATTCTGATTGGTAATTATTTTCTATGCATGTAGTATATTCTACCTGATGTGTTGGGCGCCAAGGATATAAAATTGAATAAAGCACAATTCATACTTTTCAAGTAGCTGAGTAATTCTCATCTATTTTCTTCCCCAAACTACTCAGAGATAAAATCACATTCTAGTGATAACAGTGACCCACTTTGGAAAGGGTGCTGTTGGTGATTGATACTCCTCTGTCCCGGGTGAACCACTGGGTCCATTGAGCATTGCTGTGCTACTGGCTGAGAAAGTTAAACCCACTATTATACTTTTCTTTATCACCCGTGCCTGCTGGTGAGATGGGGTCAGGTACATGTATGTGTTCAGAAAGTTTTTGTATAAAATACAGACAATCTATGAACCAGAAATATCCTTGTCTAGATATTTTTGGGTGGGACATAGAAAAGTGAAGGGCTGTGGGTTAGTAGAAGGGAAAGAGTGTGTTGGGGAGGCTTAGTTATCGCCCTTGAAGTCCATGATTGGAACAGGTATGGACAGAAAAAACCCAAACATTTTAACTTTGTTCATCTAAATGATCTTAAGCCAAGGGATTGAAGAGTGGTAGCACAGTTACATATGTTAAATCTTTATTGCACGTAGGACGTGAGGCTGTATTCAATTGAGTTTCTTGATGTTCCACATAACAATAACCAAGTCAAGTTAGCGTAAGAAGAAGGAAGTTGGGACGGTACCAGAGGGCTTCTTCATAACCTCAACTGGCACAAGAACAGGAACAGGGTCTAGAATGGCATTAGGAACACCAAAATCCCGCTTCTCAAGACGTGATTTCTTGCTTGCTTCTGGAATTCTGCTTTATTCTTCCTCCCCTAGAGCAGCTTTCTTTGCCCCTCTATTTCCATGTTATAATTTGTCTGTCTCACATCCCTAAATGTGCCTTACGATAGTCCCAGCCTCTTTCAGTCTTTCAGTCCCACTTGCAGGTTCCTTGGGGAGATAGTGCAGTTGGTCCAGTTTAGATCAAAAGTCCAACTCTGATCTCATCAGTGTGGCTGGAAGGGGAGGGTGCAGGTGCAGTGATGGTGGCAGTGGCCGTGGGGTTGAAGTAGAACCACTCAGAACACCTGTGTTTACCAGGCGCCCACCCCTTTGGATGGGTGGTAGGAAGGTAGGTGTGCGGGTGAGTGGAGGTGTTTCTCAGAAAATGGGGGATGGCACTGAATTTGGGCATAGTGGCCTTATAAGATACATGTGATTACAAAAAAGCTAAAACATCTTGAGGATATTAGAAAAAAATAAGGATAGTAAAATAATAATGCAAGATAAGCGTTCAGGCATGTATTTGGTACAAGGCTTTCTAATAGTTAAAGCAAAACTTGAAGTATTCATTATTCTTTGATCCTATAACTTTGTTTTGTTCCTCAGTTATTTTGACTTATTTTTTTCCTAGGAGATCATTTTCCTATGCATGCAATATACAAGATTTTGTCTTCTAATTGAATTTTTAAAATATAAGTAAAACTTCCCAACATTTTCTTCAAGTAGAATAGTGGCAGCATCATTCTATTTGAATGGATTGGGACCACAGTCTATGTCTTGAAAGCTAACATTTGAATTACTAGTCTTAAAAGACTGCATCTATTTATCCATTTTCAACCAGTTAATAGGTCCTCAAATATTTTACTCAATGCCATCGAAATATCTTACTATTAGTATTCTAGATTTTTCTCCATGAGTTAATGATTTTGGATATTTTTCTCATTGTGAAAGATGAAAGAGTTGGTGTAGTTTTAATAAAAATATATCAATTCCTACTGTTAAAAGTTTTTTGTCCCAGTCTTAAAGCTCAATACTTAAAAAATGGCCCCAATTCTGTGGGATCCTGATTCCTTATGAAAGGCTGTTGAGTTGCCATTGATTAACTTGGCATATTAAGTTTCTTTCCGTTTATATTAAAATTCTTTTTTAACTACGGGGATTACTCTGTTTAGAAAGTAAAGTCTTTAAATGATGAAGAATTTATGTTCTTCTTTTTAGATTACTTAAGAAGAAAGCTTGACTTTAAGCCATGTGCCAGGCACTCTAACTTTTCCTATTGTTTAAAAAAGGCGAGCATTAAAAAGTTAGTACAAAGAAAGAACCTAAGCTACCTTTCTTCAGAGTTTTTCACATTCTTAGTTCACTGAAAGCATTTGTCAGCACTTCATCACTAACATGGAGTATACGTTAATGATGCACAAAGTTTAAAACCTCATATTCAGTTAGAAGACCTATTCATTTTGAAAGCAGTAAATAATAATTGGCATTTACTGAATTTTAAATAGGATCTGCATGTTGTATTTTTGGTTTAGAGGGCGTATAGCATTTTGTGTTATGCTGTGAAACTTGATGTTCTGAGAATGTAGTTACCTTTTAGCATTTAACCTAAAGTCTCTTCCTGATTTTAATGTGGAATATTTCCTCCCTTTAATTGCTAACATGTTTTTCAAATATTTACGCATGGTTTTTATGGTGCTAATTGGCACTAGAATAGTTGATGGATGGGTAAACTGTTGGAATCAACATTAACTTAAAGCACATCCGTAGTAAATTTTTGTATCCTGGCCTGCTGGCATTTGTGCATTAAATGCATCCTAGCCTAGCAGTAAAATACATAAAACGGCAGTATGCAGTTTCAGATTTTATCTTTCCAGAGCCTCAGATGCCAGCCACTGGGTATGCCTCGGCAGAATTTGATGGAGTCTTTTGTAGAATTGTAAATGTTACAGTGAGGGTCTTATTTTTTTGAACAGAACAGTGCCTGTTTACGTGTTACAGCTCATTTGGTCCAGTGGGGGGTTTTAAAAAAAACACCTTTCTTCTAAAACCCCCCAATACGTGATTAACGTAATCTTTCACGTCTCACTCTTGCTTTTTGTTTCATGCTTGTATTTCTTCCCAGATTTTCTTCCATCGTCATTAGCGTGTTCCATAAAATCATGCATCCCGGCAGATCGAACGTGCTCCACTGAGCCAGGCGTCCTGCCCCCTCATCTGCTCGTCTTCCCTTACCTCTCTGTAGTTTCCCTGAGAATTTGCTATTTATCCAATACACCATTTTTGCAATTATTCTATTGTTCAGAGCCATTTAAACAAAGGCCTTTTCTCCTCTGAATGCAGAACCTGGCCGGGAACTCCAGTCCCCACACCGTTTTCCTGTGTGGCCCCTGGGGATCCGCTCTGGGGACTCGGGTTCAGGGGACCGGAGAGGAGGCCTGGGGTTCCTTTGTCAACCGCGTCTGTGCGGGTTCTGACCCAGGAACCCTGTCTGGCGACCGCTGTGACTTGTGGTGAGTTACTTCCCAGCTCTGAACCTGGCTGCTGAGAAGGACGGGAGGGTTGATTAGTGGTGATGTGCTGCCATTCTCCGAAGTCCTCGCTAGCACGTGGTGAAGTCTGATGACAGCACCTCCCAAGTGTCATTGTCTTGTTGGATTATGTCGCATCGTTTATGGAGCATCAAGTGTGTGAAGCGCTGCTTTATGTAAGGGTATGGTCACTTCAGCACTGATGTAACATTTCAGTAGGTTTTCCCGTTACATTCTAATAGTGGTTATTTTGACACCTTAAAGGCTTTCTCAGTCCATTTACTGAAGTTCCCTTAAAGCTTTACATCGGTCGTATGCAAGAGTTAAAATGTCTTTTCTTGGCATAAAGTTTTAATTATTTTCAGTGGAACCAAAACCCCCTGAACCCCTTTCAGCATCATCTAAAACTTGAACTTCTTCTATTTCTGGGTAAAAAATCCGTTCACAAATGAGCTGTGCAATTCCATCACCCTTTTTGACTTCAGACTTTGCCAAAATTAAACAGTAGAACACCAACATTTCCTCTCTAATCTTCATCTGTGACACCAGCCCCTACATCTATGAAGTATTTTGCAGCCAAACCAGAATGTGGCGCTACTCTCCCATAGCACCCAGAAGGAAGAGCTACCTGAATGTCGGTTTTCACAAGGGCTTTCCCCATAGGTGGTAGTATGTAATCACAGGTGCTGTTCAGGTCATAGCCCACGGCACGTGCATACGCCTGGGTCCAGGTGGTGGTGTGCTCCGAGAGCCGGACAAGGTGGGGCTGCATGCCGCCCTCCCCCGCAGGCCGGGCCCACTTGCGGGGGGGAGATGACTTGGGCCTCTTGAGAGAAGGGCGTGGCAGGGCAGAACGTGAGCACAAGAGAGAGCAGGGGGGACAAGAGAGAGAGAGTGGGAGGAGACCAGCGCACTAAACTTCTGCTTTTTAACTTAGAGTAAAAGAGCAAAACAACATTTTCTTGTATCTGAGTTGGAAGAAAGTCCTAATTATCTCTAAATATGGAATGATTGTAAAATATGTAAGCCCCAAGTTGGGACACTTGTTTTTCTTAAGCCTCTGCGAACATGATTTCCTTGAAATGTTTTATGTTGCACTGTAATATATATATATATATATATATTTTTTTTTTTTTTTAAGGGAAAGATTCAGTTTCTCTCTGGTTCACTACATAAAGATGGAGAGCATTCAGCAATGATGTTCATGTCACGTGGTGGCGTGAAGGGACCATATCTTCCTGGATGTGCATCTGTGCATCCAGCCATAGCACTTACAGGTGCTCCAGCTTTTTGTTAAGGAATCAACAAGTGAATCATGACTCATTTCACACAACTTGTGGGATTTCCTTTTAACTGAGTTGGCTTAGACGTGAGAAAGTCCAGCAAAGTTCTCGCCTTATTATTAGGTCATTGGCAATGCTGATTGAAAACGCGGTGATTCTCACTGACGGGAGTGGACCTCTGTCTGGCGGATGGTACCCCTCCTCGAGCTGTCTGGGCGTGGTCATCCAAAAGAAGCAGAAGTGTGTGCTGGCTCAGGTGTTTGCGCTGTCTAGTCTGTGACGCTAGGACCTTCTCCCAGAGAGGTCAGAGAACCACAGCAGCTTCCCACATGGAGGGGATGGGTGGAAGAGCATGACCCATCCAAAGATAGATACACAATGAAGTTCACTTTTTGAGATAAAATTTGTAACTCTAGTGTTTCAATGAAATTTATTCCTGTTTGAGGATCGTGGGATATCTTTTAAAATAACAAAACCCTTCTAAGTCCAACTCTAGCCGGTGTGTAAATTCAGTGTATTTTAGGAGATACTATAAATGTTCTGTTGCTAAAATGGCAGCCAGTGTAATGAAAAAGCAGAGCTGCATCAATGGGAAGCAGGGATTGGCTGGATTCCGACACAATTCCGAGAACCAACTTCAACAACAGCAACAAAGCTTACACGTATTGGTCTTACTTTATATTGTGGATTCAAAACAGAAGAGATTCTACCTCTACAAAGTGAAGGCGGGGGGGGCTATGTTTTATTTCTTTTCGACTTTATGAGGTGCATCATAAAATCTTAAGACCTTCAGAGGAGAAAATTATTGAAAGTTGCCTCTGTTGTCTTATTTCAATAAGGCTTTGTGGTCAAATGCTCCAAGTCCGAGGGAACCATCAGAGTTCTGTTGAGACAAATCCATAGCGTATCCCAACAGGGCTTCTAGTTCAGAGTTTCTTATGTGGGAATTAGGACTATTGCCAGCAGTTTCCAAGATACTGGATTTTAAAAGATATCACAATTAACGTATGGAAAAAACATACTGGCTTGAAGTTTCTATTGTTGGAAGATACCGGCTAAAACATTAAAAAATGGAACTTTCGAGATGAGAGCTATCCGATGGTTGCGGTTCAGTTTTCCAGCTCCTGCCCATCCTCTTTATCGACGCTTGGGTAGTTTGCTTGGTTGGACTCAGCAGATGGAAGGTCCAATAATGGATATTCCTGGATCATTCTGTTCCCAATAATTGAGACCTGACTATTTCAGATGACCTAACTTCTGAGAGTGATGCACTGGAAATAGGACTTGGGATGTGATAGAGACCAAAGAAAAACTTAGGAGGCAATCCTGTCCAAAGTATTTACAAAAATAAAGCCCATCAAAGGTGCCTCTTCTATGACTCTTTAGTTGTTGGTCTTCGAATCAAAGAGAAGAATGACACTTCCTGTTTGGAAGGCTGGAGTGTTGAGGAGGATTTTTCATAAACCACTATGTTTAAGGTTAGATTTTAATGCTATTTGGATAGTGAATTTCATGCTGTTTTAAACACTGGAGAAACTTCTATAGGAAATGAGATTTAAAAATGAAAGGAAGAGAGGAAGAGATTGTTTTGACTTATAGAAAACTGTTTCCAGGGTTAATCGATGTTACTGCTTTCAAATAGGTTTTTAAAGGACAGGCTGGCTCACTGGTAGAACCTAAAACATCAAATGGGGAGACTTTGCGCTTGATCAGTAGAGACTGAGCTGTCCCAGGACGCCGACCCCGTTGTGTAACTCTTGTCACCATCTCATTAGCTTTTAGAGCCCACAGAAGCACAACCACGTTTATCGAGTCTTGGGAAAGTTTTTGTTTAATGGAGGCTAACTTTTCAGTAGTTAATAGAAATGATGATCAAAGTTTGCTGGTTAATTAGCCATTTTAAGCATAGTCATTGCCTGAAATATGTTTTTCCTGTCCCCACAGTGTATTTTTTCTCTCACCATTAAACAGTATTTTAATTTGAGTTGCCACTTGAGCAATAGGTGTCAGGTTATGCAGTGAGAATAAGACAGCTCTCCGTAGTAACCCATCCGATTGCAAACTCACCCGAGTGCTTCGCGTCCCCTCCCTAATCTTGATGAGCATTTCTAGGTAATATTAAGGGCTAAACATGTGACTTCCTTACAGAGCTTAAAAGCTGTGTGTCTCGGTGTAATAAATCTCTAGGTGAATTCTTGGCAGTGATGCATACGTTTTATGTGTGCTGTGATTATCTCCAGTCATAATTACTTAATACACATGGTATGTGTAACATTTATCTTCCCAAGGGAAAAATGATGTGGCATAATTCTGGCAGATTATTTATGTTGTTTCTGCTTAAAATGTTTGGTAAAAAATGCTGTGTATCTGTCTTTGAAACCCCTTCTGTTCTATTTTTAAATGGCTGTATGAAAATAAAGAAACTAAGCAGAGTAAGTAATCTTGTTTCTGCATATTTCCTCTTGTAAATTACTGTAAATTCCTAATGTTCATTGAATTGATCTGCTGATGGGAACTGGCTGACGGTGAGGGTGTCCCCCTAACTGTTTGATGAGCAGTTCCGTAATGTTACCCGTTCTATAAATTTGCGCGAAGATTTGAAAGTTTCATTCGCCGTTGTAGACTCGGAAAATTTGTGTTCTTATTATCAAATATTGAATAACTAAATTTCAGAAAAATAACTTGTGGAATAAGTTAAAAAATTTAAAAACATTTCTTCCTTTTGTGTGTTTGAAAACTATAGACAGCAGGCTAGTAATTTCTTGCCTTTTCAGATAATTTCATTTGTGTTCCGGCAGTACTAAGTGTTTTATCTGACTGTCAGGGGTCCTTCTCCATGATGGTCTTAAATTCTAATGTGCTCATTCATTGTGTTGAACCAAAAGAATACATCAAATGTCTAAAACAATATGAAAGAAGAGGAACACCACTCGGTTAATACAGTGAAAATTAAAGCTATGTATTTATTCCCAGTGGAATCCTGAAACTTATTGATAAAATGAGTATTGGTAATTGCTCTGATCTGCAAAGTATTTATTTTTCTTCTTTGTACAAAAATGTATTCATCTAGTATATTCAGCATTTTAGTGAGTAATATAAAGTGTTAACTTCAAAATTTAAAACAATTTTTCATTATTACTTTACTATCAATATATGTTGAAAATTCAGTAGGTTCTAGAGGTATAGAACAAGTAATTTATTTACGGTATTTTTTTCTAATTTCATTTTATCATAAATATATATTTTACATTAAAACGTGCTTATAGTGTAAGGCATTGAAAAACAAAGGAGTACAAAGTAGAAAATATATCTCCTGTAATTCTACAATATCAGATGTTTACTACAATATGTTAGTATTTTGGGGTGTGTCATTTGTTCTTTCCATGCCTGTGAATATATTTTTAATAGCTATATTGGTTTAAAATACCTTGGATGTACAGTGATTTATTTAATGCATCTCCTCTTGTGTATAGTTAAGGGTGTTGTTATGAATTTTTGATAGAACTGTTATCAGTGTTTTCCCTCTCAACATCCATGTTGCTAGATTCTCACTGAGATCTTGTCCACATGTTTCTCTCTGTTGACAAGTGCTTTCCAGCAATGGTGGTGTTTGGCCTGTCCCATGAGTTTAAGGGGCCTCAGGCCACTTTGAAAGCTCTACTCCCGGAGTGCCTGTTACCTTCTGTCTCTCACCTCATCCCTTTAGATTGGGGCAGTTGGGATTTTGGTTAGAGATGAGCCAGTTGTGGAAACTTGGCCTTGATTCAGTAACAGGAGATCACATTGCAGAGATCACATTGCGAGATGGGCTACACATAAGTTACTCTTTTTTAAAAAAAAAAAGAAAATTTATTTATTTATTTCGGCTGTGCCGGGTCTTAGTTGCCACACGCAGGATCTTTAGTTGTGGACTAAAGATGTGCAGACTTCTTAGTTGTGGCATGCGAACTCTTAGTTGCGGCACGCATGTGGGAACTAGTTCCCCGACCAGGGATTGAACCCAGGCCCACTGCATTGGGAGCTTGAGTCTTACCCACTGGACCACCAGGGAAGTCCCTAAGTTATTCTTTAGTCAAGCAATTAATAAAAATTTGAACTGATGAAAGAGGACTCCAGTGGTCGTCTGAAATTCACACCCTGCCTATTTTTTGAGGAGGGTAGTGTCAACGCATGTGAGGCTTTCTACGTGTGATAGAAGACTGAAATTACGTCCTGAGGGAAGCTGCCCATTTCCACAAAGCTTATGTGAGTTACTGAGTGGACGAACTTGTACTGTGAGAGCAGAAAGGGAGGGACACACTCCTTGCATGCTGCGGGTAATAGTGGTTAACAGTAGACTTTGGCTTCACACGGCTTTGTAGAGTCTCGGTTTAGTGCTTAATATGACTGAGCCAGAGCTGCTCCAGTGTAATGAGAATACGAGTTCCTACATCATGAAATCATCATAAGGGTTAAACGAGCTAAGTCGTGGATGTCGCTTAGCACAGGACGTCTTAACACTCTAGCTGGTCTTTGTTCTTGTCACCTGCAGGTTAGGGCAGCGCTTTGCCCACTTGACTTTGGATTAGAGTTGCCTGGAGGGTTTGGGAAAACAGATTTTAGCCCCCAGCCCCAGAGTTTCTGATTCAGTAAGTCTGGGGTGGGGCCTGAGTATTTGCATTTCTACTGAGTTCCCACGTGGTGATGATGCCCCTGGCCAGGGATCACACTTTGAGTACCTCTGGGTCAGGGCATTATAAGGGCAGGTATTATTTTGAACCAATAAATGATACAACTTTTTCTTTTTGGCCACCTGCATGGATAACATTTAAATCACTTCAAACTTATCATCTAGTCCCATTTTTTGTAAGTGGTCAAATCTGAATTGTTTTGGATTATTGTAGAAATTTAAAGCTAGAATTACATAGTTATTTTAGAGCTAGAATGATGTAGAATTTTGAGGATTTTGATAGCCTTTAAGTTTATACATAATATATGAGTATGTAATATTATGTGAGTATATAATATTGGCTTAATTTTAATGAAAGTGGTTTAAGAAAAGCTGTTTTCCTTTGATACAGACTCTGTATATGTTTCTGATGGATCTAGTTCATTAAAACGTGGGATTTTTTTTCAGAATATAAAAATAGATGCAGAATTTAAAACAATATTAGACTGTGAGCTTAAATTTTTTTTTTTTTTTTTTTTGCTTCCTTGTGAAAAATCTGCAGAGACTAGGCTCCTTTTCACGGCATTATTTCTACCAGATGTTTAAAACAACTGGAATCGTCTTGAGTCTTGTCATGAGTTGCCATTGATTGGCCATCGTCTGTGAGAATGAAGCTTCACTCATGTAATTTTCTTGATGAGTGCAAGACAGGGGCAGGCACTGAGTGTACGGTGTTGACACACTTAATTTAATACTCCTTCTGCAAAGCTATTACATTGACTATTAATTGGCCTTCTGATAAAATTTCTGCTTAATGCAAATGATGAAAAAAAAATGCACCCTTGGATACTAGCTGCTGCTTCTGAAATAATTCTCATGCCCTGAGATCTCATTAGTGACAGCAAGCACATCCACTTTTCTTTTGAACGTAATTAGGTTTCTTTTAAATATAATGATGAAAATATATTAGACTGTGATTAAAAAATATTTTAAGCAAAATCCTTAACTTAGAACTTTACAGTTTGTTGTTGCTCTGTTGCTTCGTCTCTTTCTTAGCAGTTTGAAAAGCAAAGAGGAGCTTGCCTGCGTTCAATCCTTCACCAGGCTGTGCTTTTCCATGGCAGTGCCTCTGTTTGCAGGCGTGAAATTTAGCAGTTTCAAACCAAAAACACTCCAACTTGCATTGTGGTTTGAAAAGCACAAGCGGTGAATAGGAAGTAGGTTTCTGCTTGTGTTTTCCTGGCTTGGTCTTGTCTCTCCTTTATTTTTCTCTTTCTGGTTCTCCCTTTCTCACCATCTTCTGTTTTAGGATTTTTTAGTCAACTCTAGTGACTTACTCTGGTGGTTTCTGATGATGTGAGAGCTGTCTTATTGTTAAAGTTCTTGTGTGAAAAATTGTGAAGTTTAAACCAAAAAAAAAAAAAAAAAAAGCAAAACCTGAAACCAGTGGCTTCTTCACAACGTATAGAGCATAGGAATTTATTACTTTCTGGTAAAGGATTTACAAATTATGAGACTGTCCTGCCTTGCTCTATCTTTTTATTCATTTGTCACAAAATCCTTTATTCTCTTTCAGTTTCACAACTCTCTGCAGCGAGCATCCGTCATTTTTATTATAGGAAAAAAAATTGGAACCAAGTTTTAACTGTGTCCATTGAGAGGCTACGGTTACATTTACTTCTTTTTTTAATAAATTTATTTATTTATTTTTGGCTGCGTTGGGTCTCTGTTGCTGTGCGCGGGCTTTCTCTAGTTGGCGGCGAGCAGGGGCTACTATTCATTGTGGTGCACGGGCTTCTCATTGCGGTGGCTTCTCTTGTTGCGGAGCACAGGCTCTAGGCACGCAGGCTTCAGTAGTTGTGGCTGGTGGGCTCAGTAGTTGTGGCTCGCAGGCTCTAGAGCACAGGCTCAGTAGTTGTGGCACATGGGTTTAGTTGCTCCGTGGCATGTGGGATCTTCCCGGACCAGGGCTCGAACCCGTGTCCCCTACATTGGCAGGCGGATTCTTAATCACTGTGCCACCAGGGAAGCCCTACGTTTACTTCTTAAGTATTAGCAGATTCCGCTTACAGCGGTGCATACGTGTGCCCTATAGGAGTGACCCTCAGATGGCGTGAACTACAAGGTCAGTTAGTGGTCTTGAAACTTGTGGCTGTCTCCAGTGTTGGCACTGGAGACATTTGGGGCTGGATTGTTCTTGGTTGCGTGGGACTGTCCTGAGCGTTGTAGGAGGTTTAGCGGTTTTCCCTGACCTATACCAGCTAGTGTCAATAGCACCCTCCCCCAGTTGTGACAACCAGAAGTGTCTCCACACCTGCCAATGTCCCTGGGACAAACACTGTACAGGAAGAGGTGCATTTGACGTCGTGGCCCAGTGAAGAAATATGTAAATTTGTAAACAGCCTTCCTACTTAAAATATACATTGATATTTTCTATTCTTTTCTGTTCCATTTCGTTCATTTCATACCATTTTATTTAAATTTATTATTATTATTATTATTTTTTGGCTGTGAGGCATGTGGGATCTTTCATTTTTTGGGTTTTTTTTTTTTTAACATCTTTATTAGAGTATAATTGGTTTATATTGTTGTGTCCGTTTCTGCTGTATAACAGAGTGAATCAGCTATACATAAACATATATCCCCATATCTCCTTCCTCTTGTGTCTCCCTCCCACCCTCCCTATCCCACCCCTCTAGGTGGTCACAAAACACTGAGCTGATCTCCTTGTGCTATGTGGCTGCTTCCCACTAGCTATCTGTTTTACATTTGGTAGTGTATATATGTCCATGCCACTCTCTCACTTCGTCCCAGATTACCCTTCCCCCTCCCCGTGTCCTCAAGTCCATTCTGTATGTCTGTGTCTTTATTCCTGTCCTGCCCCTAGGCTGTTAAGAACCTTTTTTTTTTAGATTCCATATATATGTGTTAGCATACGGTATTTGTTTTTCTCTTTCTGACTTACTTCACTCTGTATGACAGACTCTAGGTCCACCCACCTCACTACAAATAATTCAATTTCGTTTCTTTTTATGGCTGAGTAATATTCCATTGTATATATGTGTCACATCTTCTTTATCCATTCATCTGTTGATGGACACTTAGGTTGCTTCCATGTCCTGGCTATTGTAAATAGTGCTGCAATGAACATTGTGGTACATGACTCTTGTTGCATGGGCTTAGTTGCTCCACAGCATGTGGGATCTTCCTGGACCAGAGCTTGAACCCGTGTCTCCTGCATTGGCAGGCAGATTCTTAACCACTGTGCCACCAGGGAAGCCCACATGACTCTATCTGAATTATGGTTTTCTCAGGGTGTATGCCCAGTAGTGGGATTACTGGGTTGTATGGGAGTTCTATTTTTAGTTTTTTAAGGAACCTCCATACTGTTCTCCAGAGTGGCTGGATCAATTTACATTCCCACCAGCAGTGCAAGAGGGTTCCGTTTTCTCCACACCCTCTCCAGCATTTATTGTTTGTAGATTTTTTGATGATGGCCATTCTGACCGGTGTGAGGTGATACCTCATTGTAGTTTTGAGTTGCATTTCTCTAATGATTAGTGATGTTGAGCATCCTTTCATTTGTTTGTTGGCAATCTGTATATCTTCTTTGGAGAAATGTCTATTTAGGCCTTCTGCCCATTTTTGGATTTGGTTGTTTGTTTTTTTGATATTGAGCTGCATGAGCTGTTTGTATATTTTGGAGATTAATCCTTTGTCAGTTGTTTCATTTGCGAATATTTTCTCCCATTCTGAGGGTTGTCTTTTCGTCTTGTTTATAGTTTCCTTTGCTGTGCAAAAGCTTTTAAGTTTCATTAGGTCCCATTTGTTTATTTTTGTTTTTATTTCCATTTCTCTAGGAGCTGGGTCAAAAAGAATCTTGCTGTGATTTATGTCATAGAGTGTTCTGCCTATGTTTTCCTCTAAGAGTTTTAGAGTGTCTGGCCTTACACTTAGGTCTTTAATCCATTTTGAGTTTATTTTTGTGTATGGTGTTAGGGAGTGTTCTAATTTCATTCTTTTACATGTAGCTGTCCAGTTTTCCCAGCACCACTTATTGAAGAGGCTGTCTTTTCTCCACTGTATATCCTTGCCTCCTTTGTCATAGATTAGTTGACCATATGTGTGTGGGTTTATCTCTGGGCTTTCTGTCCTGTTCCATTGATCTATATTTCTGTTTTTGTGCCAGTACCATGCTGTCTTGATTAATGTAGCTTTGTAGTATAGTCTGAAGTCTGGGAGCCTTATTCCTCCAGCTCCATTTTTCTTTCTCAAGATTGGTTTGGCTATTCGGGGTGTTTTGTGTTTCCATACAAATTGTGAAATTTTTTGTTCTAGTTCTGTGAAAATGCCATTGGTAGTTTGATAGGGATTGCACTGAATCTGTAGATTGCTTTGGGTAGTATAGTCATTTTCACAGTGTTGATTCTTCCAATCCAAGAACATGGTGTATCTCTCCATCTGTTTGTATCATCTTTAATCAGCGTCTTATAGTTTTCTGCAAACAGGTCTTTTGTCTCCTTCAGTAGGTTTATTCCTAGGTATTTTATTCTTTTTGTTGCAGTGGTAAATGGGAGTGTTTCCTTAATTGCTCTTTCAGATTTTTCATCATTAGTGTATAGGAATGCAAGAGATTTCTGTGCATTAATTTTGTATCCTGCTCCTTTACCAAATTCATTGATTAGCTCTAGTAGTTTTCTGGTAGCGTCTTTCGGATTCTCTATGTATAGTATCATGTCATCTGCAAACAGTGACAGCTTTACTTCTTCTTTTCCCATTTGGATTCCTTTTATTCCTTTTTCTTCTCTGATTGCTGTGGCTAAAACTTCCAAAACTATGTTGAATAATAGTGGTGAGAGTGGACAACCTTGTCTTGTTTCTGATCTTAGAGGAAATGGTTTCAGTTTTTCTCCATTGAGAATGATGTTGGCTGTGGGTTTGTCATATAAGGTCTTTATTATGTTGAGGTAAGTTCCCTCTATGCCTACTTTCTGGAGGGTTTTTATCATAAATGGGTGTTGAATTTTGTCAAAAGCTTTTTCTGCATGTATTGAGATGATCATATGGTTTTTCTCCTTCAGTTTGTGAATATGGTTTATCACATTGATTGATTTGTGTATACTGAAGAATCCTTGCATTCCTGGGATAAACCCCACTTGATCATGGTATATGATCCTTTTAATGTGCTGTTGGATTCTGTTTGCTAGTATTTTGTCAAGGATTTTTGCGTCTATGTTCATCAGTGATATTAGCCTGTAGTTTTCTTCCTTTGTGACATCTTTGTCTGGTTTTGGTGTCAAGGTGATGGTGGCCTCGTAGAATGAGTTTGCGAGTGTTCCTCCCTCTGCTGTATTTTGGAAGAGTTTGAGAAGAGTAGGTGGTAGCTCTTCTCTAAATGTTTGATAGAATTCGCCTGTGAAGCCATCTGGTCCTGGGCTTTTGTTTGTTGGAAGATTTTTAATCACAGTCTCACTTTCAGTGCTTGTGATTGGTCTGTTTATATTTTCTGTTTCTTCCTGGTTCAGTCTTGGAAGGTTGTGCTTTTCTAAGAATTTGTCCATTTCTTCCAGGTTGTCCATTTTATTGGCATATAGTTGCTTGTAGTAATCTCTCATAATCCTTTGTATTTCTGCGGTGTCATTGTTACTTCTTTTTCATTTCTAATTCTATTGATTTGAGTCTTCTCCCTTTTTTTCTTGATGAGTCTGGCTAATGGTTTATCAATTTTGTTTATCTTCTCAAAGAACCAGCTTTTAGTTTTATTGATCTTTGCTGTCATTTCCTTCATTTCTTTTTCATTTATTTCTGATCTAATCTTTATGATTTCTTTCCTTCTGCTAACGTTGGGGTTTTTTTTGTTCTTCTTTCTCTAATTGTTTTAGGTGTAAGGTTAGGTTTTTTATTTGAGATGTTTCTTGTTTCTTGAGGTAGGATTGTATTGTTATAAACTTCCCTCTTAGAACTGCTTTTGCTGCATCCCATAGGTTTTGGGTTGTTGTGTTTTCATTGTCATTTGTTTCTAGGTATTTTTTGATTTCCTCTTTGATTTCTTTAGTGATCTCTTGGTTATTTAGTAGTGTATTGTTTAGTCTCCATGTGTTTGTGTTTTTTACAGATTTTTTTCCCTGTAATTGATATCTAGTCTCATAGTGTTGTGGTCGGAAAAGATACTTGATACAATTTCAGTTTTCTTAAATTTACCAGGGCTTGATTTGTGACCCAAAATATGATGTATCCTGGAGAATGTTGCATGAGCGCTTGAGAAGAAAGTGTATTCTGTTGTTGTTGGATGGAATGTCCTATAAATATCATTTAAGTCCATCTTGTTTAATGTATCGTGTAAAACTTGTGTTTCCTTATTTATTTTCATTTTGGATGATCTGTCTATTGGTGAAAGTGGGGTGTTAAAGTCCCCTACTATGATTGTGTTACTGTCAATTTCCCCTTTTATGGCTGTTAGCATTTGCCTTATGTATTGAGGTGCTCCTGTGTTGGGTGCATAAATATTTACAGTTGTTATATCTTCTTCTTGGGTTGATTCCTTGATCATTATGTAGTATCCTTCTTTGTCTCTTGTAATAGTCTTTGTTTTAAAGTCTATTTTGTCTGAGATGAGAATTGTTTCTCCAGCTTTCTTTTGATTTCCGTTTGCATGGAATATCTTTTTCCATCCCCCACTTTCAGTGTGTATGTGTCCCTAGGTCTGAAGTGGGTCTCTTGTAGATAACATACATACGGGTCTTGTTTTTGTATCCATTTAGCCAGTCTATGTCTTTTGGTTGGAGCATTTAATACATTTACATTTAAGGTAGTTATCGATATGTATGTTCCTGTTACCATTTTCTTAACTGTTTTGGTTTTGTTATTGTAGGTGTTTTCCTTCTCTTGTGTTTCCTGCCTAGAGAGATTCCTTTAGCATTTGTTGTAAAGCTGGTTTGGTGGTGCTGAATTCTCTTAGCTTTTGCTTGTCTGTAAAAGTTTTAATTTCTCCGTTGAATCTGAATGAGATCCTTGCTGGCTAGAGTAATCTTGGTTGTAGGTTTTTCCCTTTCATCACTTTAAATATGTCCCGCCACTCCCTTCTGGCTTGCAGTGTTTCTGCCGAAAGATCATCTATTAACCTTATGGGCATTCCCTTGTATGTTATTTGTTGCTTTTCCCTTGCTGCTTTTAATATTTTTTATTTGTATTTAATTTTTGATAGTTTGATTAATGTGTGTCTTGGCGTGTTTCTCCTTGGATTTATCCTGTATGGGACTCTCTGCGCTTCCCGGACTTGATTGACTATTTCCTTTTCCATGTTAGGGAAGTTTTCAACTATAATCTCTTCAAATATTTTCTCAGTCCCTTTCTTTTTCTCTTCTTTTTCTGGGACCCCTATAATTCGAATGTTGGTGCGTTTAATGTTGCCCGAGAGGACTCTGAGACTGTCCTCAATTCTTTTCATTCTTTTTTCTTTATTCTGCTCTGTGGTAGTTATTTCCACTATTTTATCTTCCTGGTCACTTATCTGTTCTTCTCCCTCGGTTATTCTGCTATTGATCCCGTCTAGAGAATTTTTAATTTCATTTATTTTGTTGTTCATCATTGTTTGTTTGCTCTTTAGTTCTTCTAGGTCCTTGTTAAACGTTTCTTGTATTTTCTCTATTCTATTTCCAAGATTTTGGATCATCTTTACTATCATTACTCTGAATTCTTTTTCAGATAGACTCCCTATTTCCTCTTCATTTGTTTGGTCTGGTGGGTTTTTACCTTGCTCCTTCATTTGCAGTGTATTTCTCTGTCTTCTCATTTTGCTTAACTTACTGTTTGGGGTCTCCTTTTAGCAGGCTGCAGTTTCGTAGTTCCCGTTGTTTTTGGTGTCTGCCCCCAGTGGGTAGGGTTGGTTCAGTGGGTTGTGTAGGCTTCCTGGTGGAGTGGACTGGTGCCTGTGTTCTGGTGGGTGATGCTGGATCTTGTCTTTCTGGTGGGCAGGCCCTCGTCCGGTGGTGTGTTTTGGGGTGTCTGTGACCTTATTATGGTTTAGGCAACCTCTCTTCTAATGGGTGGGGCTGTGTTCCTGTCTTGCTTGTTGTTTGTCATGGGGTGTCCAGCACTGGAGCTTGCTGGTCGTTGGGTGGAGCTGGGTCTTAGTGTTGAGATGGAGACCTCTGGGAGAGCTCTCACCGATTGATATTATGTGGGGCTGGGAGGTCTCTGGTGGACCAATGTCCGTAACTCGGCTCTCCCACCTCAGAGGGTCAGGCCTGACACCAGGCTGGAGCACCAAGACCATGTCAGCCACATGGCTCAGAAGAAAAGGGAGAAAAAAAAAAAGAAAGAAAGAAAAAGTTACTAAAATATAAAATGAAAAAATTATTAAAAATTAAAAAATAAAAAGTAATAAAAAAGGAAACAAAAGGAAAGAAAGAAAGAAGAGAGCAGCCAAACCAAAAAACAAATCCACCAATGATAATAAGTACTAAAAAGTATACTTAGAAAAAAAAAAGGAGAGACAGAACCCTAGGACAAATGGTAAAAGCAAAGCTATATAGAGAAAATAACAGAAACAAGCATACACATACACACTCAGAAAAAGAGAAAAAGGAAAAAAAATATTTATCTATGTATAAAAAAAGAAGGAAGAGAGCAACCAAATCAATAAACAAATCTACCAATGATAATAAACTCTAAATACTAAACTGAGAGAAACATAAGACCAGAAACAAATTAGATGCAGAAAGCAAACACCAAGTCTACCATTGCTCCCAAAGTCCACCACCTCAATATTGGGGTGATTTGTTGTCTATTCAGGTATTCCACAGATGCAGGGTACATCAAGTTGATTGTGGGGATTTAATCCACTGCTCCTGAGGCTGCTGGGAGAGATTTCCCTTTCTCTTCTTTGTTCGCACAGCTCCTGTGGTTCAGCTTTAGATTTGGACCCGTCTCTGCGTTTAGGTCGCC
The DNA here is from genome assembly GCF_028564815.1 of Eubalaena glacialis. NCBI lineage: Eukaryota > Metazoa > Chordata > Mammalia > Artiodactyla > Balaenidae > Eubalaena > Eubalaena glacialis. The sequence goes on along the minus strand of NC_083717.1, from coordinate 18,377,988 downwards.
TGAGGGCATCTCTACTTCGCTCAGACAGGACGGGGTCACAGTAGCAGCTGATTCAGGGGTTTGGCTCACTCAGGCCGGGGGGAGGGAGGGCTACGGATGCGGGACGAGCCTGTGGGGGCAGAGGCCGGCGTGACGTCCCAGCATCCTGAGGCGCGCCGTGCGCTCTCCCGGGGAAGTTGTCCCTGGATCACGGGAGCCTGGCAGTGGCGGGCTGCACAGGCTCCCGGGAGGGGCGGTGTGGATAGTGACCTGTGCTCGCACACAGATTTCTTGGTGGCGGCAGCAGCAGCCCTAGTGTCTCATGCCCGTCTCTGGGGTCCACGCTGATAGCCGCGGCTCGTGCCCGTCTCTGGAGCTCCTTTAGGTGGCGCTCTGAATCCCCTCTCCTTGCGCACCCCGAAACAATGGTCTCTTGCCTCTCCGGCAGCTCCTGACTTTTTCCCGGACTCCCTCCCGGCTAGCTATGACGCACTAGCCTCCTTCAGGCTGTGTTCCCGCAGCCAACCCCAGTCGTCTCCCTGGGATCTGACCGAAGCTCGAGCCTCAGCTCCCAGCCCTCGCCCGCCCCGGCTGGTGAGCAGACAAGCCTCTCGGGCTGGTGAGTGCTGGTCGGCACCGATCCTCTGTGCGGGAGTCTCTCCGCTTTGCCCTCCGCACCCCTGTTGCTGCACTCTCCTCCGTGGCTCTGAAGCTCCCCCCCCTCCGCCACCCCCCGTCTCCACCCGTGAAGGGGCTTCCTAGTGTGTGGAAACTTTTTCTCCTTCACAGCTCCCTCCGAGAGGCGCAGGTCCCTTCCCTATTCTTTTGTCTCTGTTTTTTCTTTTTTCTTTTGCTCTACCCAGGTACGTGAGGAATTTCTTGCCTTTTGGGAAGTCTGAGGTCTTCTGCCAGCATTCAGTAGGTGTTCTGTAGGAGTTGTTCCACATGTAGATGTATTTCTCATGTATTTGTGGGGAGGAGGGTGATCTCCATGTCTTACTCCTCTGCCATCTTGAAGGTCTCCAGCATGTGGGATCTTAGTTCTCTGACCAGGGATCAAACCAGCGCCCCCTGCATTGGAAGCAGGAGTCTTAACTGCTGGACCACCAGGGAGGTCCCTAAAAATTATTGTAAGGATATTTTTCTGGATGGAGTGGGTCCCTATGGCACTTAGTATTCACTATTTGTGGGATAAAGCTATATGGTGGGTTTTCTTAAAGTGCGGTGCACCAGGGCTAAAGAACATGCTTTGTCCTGGGCTTCCTGTAGCTGCTGTGTGCAGAGATGGTTCTGAAAAACAGCAGCAGGTGAGGCAGCAGAACTGCCCAGAGCCGCTCCTCCCTGTGATCCGACACCTGCCACGCAAGATGGATCGTCCTGTTACAGACCTGTGGCTTCCTCAGTTCAGGAGACAGAGGTTACGCTGTCAGCAGGAGAGGGTGTGCCGTCTTGGGCTTCAGGGGGTTTGCACAAGATTCAAATTGGAGGTTGCCCGTGAGGCCAGACTTCATCTGTTGAGGATCCATAGAATAAGAGAACTTTGTTATTCCTTTAGGAACATAGATTAGATCTTAGGGCGGAAGGCTTTTTGAGTCTCATACTACAGATCGGGGAGGTTTAAATTTCCATTTCTGTAAAGGAAGCATTTAGAATGTTAGGTGCATATGCACTGGAAATCCTTCCCTCCTCTTTGCATTTGTGTTTCTCATGCAGATACCATGTGTGAAATATCAGTTACACACAGTTATGTACAGGATGATGGTTCTCTTAGGCAACAAATAAGAAGCCTTCCGAGTGTCTTATAAATAATGTATTAAGATTAGGAAAGAAACATTAACTTTATCTCCTGAAAAATTGGCTCCTGTATTTTCTATATTATTGTGAATATGTCTTTATGAAATGTTTTGATTATTTAATTGTTTTGAATGGTGGGGTTTTTTTTTTTCTTTAAAATTTTACCTGTATCTCAAATTAAGGCTATGAGAGCTTGTGAAAAAGTTGCTATGGTGACTATATATTTAGGTTTCTATCTCCAACTTAGGAATGGATTTGTGCTCTAAAACCTCATTTTAAAATCAGTTATTTAGAACTCTGTTGTTTTTTTCATAGAAACAGTATTGCAAGTAATAGATTTCAGACTCAAGCAAAACTACTTACTTAAATCAGAAAGTAAAGGAAATTTCATATACTTCTATCTTTATAAATATAATAGAGTACTCATTTTTTTTCACCTCATGAATTCTACTAGAAGAGGTTTAGCAAATGGTCTGTTTGTTTGGCACTTTTTCATACCTTACAGGATTTGAAATATAGCGTGTATTGGACCACAAGGTGCTTTGGAGGATTCATTCATTCCTTCAGTAAATATTTACTGTGTACCTACTGTGTGCAAGGCACAGGTTGAGGCCCTGGGGCCTTAACATTGAATAAAATGGTTAATCCCTCCCTGATGCCTGCTGGCAGTTGGGAGCTGACCTCTAAGTAATGCCCTGGGAATGGGGTAGGAGGCCAGGAAGGAGGCTGCCTGCAGGGCTTGTTCTCTGATTGCTAACAGAACCCTGGGAAAAGGGCCCTGGGGTTCCTGAAGTTTCTGCTCCATAGATCTGTCTCTCAAATTCCCCTTCTACGCTGTCTGTTGTGCACTGGAGCCCGTTCTGAGCTCTACCATCGTGAGGTACTCATGGTTCATCTTTGTCTTCAGAGTGTCAAGAGAGCCTAAAGCACAGATGTGCCCGTAAATGTTCAACAACCCACTGATTTGTAGAGTTTGTTGGTTTCTGTGGTGTGAATGCTCTACCGCGGCCCATTTCAAGAACCAGTGTGATGTCGTCAGTGAGCGTGGAGTTGGAAACACACCATTTACACCATTATGTAACATTTCCACCCTGTGGATGAGAGAGACATGCATATCCTCAGACCACAGAGAGCACTGAAACGCAGTAGTGTGATTAGGAAGGAGTGAGTTTTTATTTATTTCTTACCTTTGATTTTAACTGAATTTATTTAATTGTAAGTAAATTTTAATGATGACTGTTAACAGTGGGTTTGCAGAATTCCTGAAAATTTAACCGTGAGTTCTCGAGAGCCGGCACACCGCTGAGAGCGCCACGATGCCTTGCCTGAAAACCCTATGGCCACATGTTAGAGTCCAGATTTTTTCCCATTTTAGAAAGGCAGTAGGGAAGGTGATCAGAACATGTAACATCCCCTGTGATGCTGAAGGCAGAACTCTGTAGTCTAGTCATTGACGGCTCTGCCGGGACACGTGCCTTCTCACCAACATGCGAGTAAATGCATATTATAAATAATCTTGCATTGGTCCAGATTCGGTTTTGCCAGCAAATGTGCTTCTCAGAAACTTACGAAAACAGGTTCGTTTCTGGAGCCACTTGATGTTGGAATTGTGGATAAGGCATTGTGAAGCTGTATTATTTGTTTGCAAATCAAGGATTGTTATTCCAGGTCTATGAGAACCTGTGCATTTGCTTTCTCCGTTTGAAAGAGGGTGGAAACTCAGCAGCCCTCCCCCTGGGATCAGAGCTGCCCTGCAGGAGGGGCCGTGGCCCCGCCTCCCTCTTCTTCCTCTGCAGCCTCTGGCTGGGTGACTCCCCTTCGCCCTTGAAGACTCTTTCTGTGCTTCATTCTTTCTGCCCAGCTTCTCGGCCCCGCCTCTCGCAGGGCTTCACCCCAGCAGATCTGCTGCTCTGTTCACCCTGGCACCTGTGTCCCGCCTGACACTGATGGTACAGAGACCGCAATATCTGGGGTCCAGCCCCTGAGTTCATCCTTCAGGAAGTGTAATGAAGCTGACAGCTGCCTCCGAAGAGCAAATTCCCGGGGTGGAAGTGCTTTCCAGAGTGTTTGGAGTATTGGTGTTGTGTCTTTGCAAAGCTTCTTTTCTTTCAAGTCCTGTGATCGAGACAGCTTTCGTTAGATTCTCATCAGTCAGACCCATTTCTTTGCACGCGTGTTGTGTCTTGTTTATCAGGGAGCGTGCATCCCAGGGACGTCACCTGGTGGTAGCTTCCAGGAAGGCGGCCAGGTTAGGGCACAGCGGCCAGTCTTCCCGGAGCGCCCGTGCAAGCTGCCGCTCAGATTTCCTGACTCTCTTGTGGTTTTGAAGGCTCCACTGGGAATATTTGACACCAGGAACTCTGGATCACTAATTTGAGGGGTTTTCCATTACTGTTATTTTATGAGGGGAAACTGATAAGTGAACTTATAGTTTCATCACATGTGGAAGTTTAATTCAGCCTTTCTTTCTTGGTGAAAGTATTGAATAAAGATCTTGTCTTTATACAGTCTTGTGCAACATTCTGTTTTATTCATTTATGACACTTAGTGATGTCACAATTTGTGAAGTGACTTTTTTTCCCCCTCCTAATTTACCACTTGCCTAAGTGTGTTTCAGTGTCTGACAGGATTGAGTCAGGCCAGTTTTAAGGTGGCAGCAGTTTATAAATAATGTGCTTCTTCCAAAGAAAAAGCAACAGCCCATTAATGGTTTGTTTACATGAAGTGTGTGTTTATTTCTGGCAATTTTGATGTTAAGTGTCTAATTAGATTTGTGTTTTACAATAAGCACTAATTTGGCCAGTTTGGGAATTTGTATTTTCCTTTCTTTTAGGCTAGTTTGCAAGGTTGTAGGAACTGTGTTTAAATGTCCCAGCAGTGGCCTTTTCTGCGTTTGCTATCATGTCCGTGTAGACAGACTGTACGGTCTGTGGGGTCTCTTGTGTGTGAGAGTGATTTTATTGTCTGAGCAGTTTCCAGCTTCTGGATCATTAAGACATTTCCAGCATTTTCAGCGGTTTCAGAGATAAAACTCTTGGTGAGGAGTGTGGGCCCCATAGCAGTCAGGTTCTGGGTTGGTTTGCCACTGGATCCAGAATCCCTGGGGTCTCCTCGGCTTGCAGATGGTTTCCTGTTGTTACTTTCTTCTACATTGTTGTCTCTCTCACCTTTTCTTTCAGTCCTTGGGTCATTCATACTGTTGTTTTAAATTCCTTATATCATGCGTGTCCAAGGTATTGACTGTGTTGACTTCATCGGGGGAGAGCAGGGTGATGCGCTGAGACCACTGTACAGCCGTACAGACGGGGCAAAGTGTCACAGCAGAGGTTCAACCAAGGACCCTGGAATCCAGGGTTCAGGATCCCCCAGTGGTGGTTGGTTTTCTGGCGGTGGATACTGTCTTCTAAAAAGGTGTGAGATCCTTTTACAAGGAAATGTGGTGATCTGTGGGAAATAATGTTTGTCCTGCAGGGATTCAGAGCGAAACCATTGGCTTCAAGCACACTTGGGAGGTTTTGCCGATTACAAGTGGTGGTGGACCACAGCCAGTTAACGCAACCCTGTAGGTTTCTCGTTTCCCTGGGTGTTGAGAGGGTGTGACAGCAGTGCTCTTTGTATTTTGAGGATAAGAAGGGTCAGCTCCTGCCATTAGTATCACTTGGTTGCTACGGCTGCTGCTGTTACTGTAATCACATTTTTTATTTTATTTTATTTTTTAAAATTAATTAATTAATTTATTTTTGGCTGCGTTGGGTCTTCGTTACTGCGCGCGGGCTTTCTTTAGTTGTGGTGAGTGGGGGCTACTCTTTGTTGCAGTGCGCGGGCTTCTCATTGCGGTGGCTTCTCTTGTTGTGGAGCATGGGCTCTAGGCACGCGGGCTTCGGTAGTTGAGTTGTGGCGCATGGGCTTAGTTGCTCCGCAGCATGTGGGATCTTCCTGGACCAGGGCTCAAACCTGTGTCCCCTGCATTGGGGCAGGCGGATTCTTAACCACTGCGCCACCAGGGAAGTCCCACATTTTTTAAATAGTCAGGAATTTTGTTTATGATTCTCTTTTATTCCAATCCATGTAAAGTGATTCCTTATTTCTGGGTTTTAACTTTGAACATTTATGTAGTAAAATGGGAAGATGGAGCAGAGAAAGTAGCAGGACTACTTCAAGGAAATAAAGAGAATTTGAGGATATTGAGGAGAGATTTACCGCTAATATGTAACTGTGGTTATCAGAGTGATGTGATGGAATTTAAGAAATGTGTATTGATATTTAATTGAATGTTAGAAAGTGTGTCTTTAATTCTGTCTTCCTTCTTTTAGAGGGGAGATCTGTGAATCTGCTGCAACTACATGCAGAATTCAATGCCTCTGTGCATTTTGTTTTTTCTGTGGAGAAGGTTCATTCTTTCATTTCGTTCATTTCTTGGCACATAGTAGGTGCACGGTGTGAGTAAAAGAATAAGTAAAGTGAAGTAGGTGATGGGCCTTATATGCCGGTGCAGCAGTGCAAGTTGTGATCCTTCCTATAGGAAAGGCGGAAACCGCATCTGGAGGGTCAGGGACTCCGGGAACGTCCGTGGCTCTTTGTTTTGCATCAGCCTAATGTTTCCCGAGATTCTAGCCTCAGCCTACTTCAGAAGTACTTCTGGCTTCAGAGAATAAATAGTAAGATCTGGGTGTTAGAGTGTTGAAAAAGTAGGAGGATGATGACATGGGTAATTGGTCTCATTCCGTGAACTAAGGTACAGGCTGCACTGATCTCTTTCTCTCTTCTTGCAGGCTGTGGTTTTCTGGGTGTGCAAGCAGAGGGGTGAGGTTAGGGCATGATGCCCTGAGGACTTGCAGTGGATGAGCTGCTGGTATTAGCTTGCCTATACTTTTCAAAGGGGTTGCAAAATAGATATGCAAACTGATAGTAATTCATCATGTATTTATTGGGGCACCTTTCAGGCAGGAGCAGGGTGGGACACGAAGATGAAAGAAATAGACCTTTTCACAAGAAAACCAAGAGCTGTTTCCAGAATCCTCATCTGTTGAGACAAGCATAATGTGAAGACGAATTTATTTGCTTAGTGTTATTTGAACAAATATCTGAGTGTCTATTTTTTGTATATCAGTGGACTAAAAATTAAGTTTTTTTCCTATTCTTTTACCATTCATTCCCTATTATTGAAATTATTTTAGCACGGGTATTGCAGTAGCTTTAGGTCCCACTTGTTGAAAATATGTATTGATGTCACCTTCCTTGAGAAAGTGCTAATATGCCTCCTGGTGGTATTTAAATACTACTGATCACTACCCTGTGATACTTTCCCTTTCCTGGTTTCCTTGAGTTTACTTACATTGTTTAGTCAATTCTCAAATTTCTTCCAAAATGAAATTGGAGGAAGAGAAGAGAAGCCTGCAATCTCAGCTTTGTGGCGGTTTGGTTCTGATTTCACTACATGCTCCACATCCAGATTGGGACCTTAAATAAACTCCGGGCTTCACCCACCATCCACCAGTGACATCGCCCAGTTCCATGTCATTAGTCTTGAACTCCCCTTCCCACCATGGACCCCAACTCCAGGTGTCTACTGGGAATTGGATCCTGGATGTACCTCAATCTGAATGCATCGTTTTTCATCCCAAACTTCTTCGTCCTTATACTTGCCCCCTGCCCAGCCACCCAAGCCTAGACATCTCAGATTTGTCCCCCTCCTCCAAGGCGCTACTCACCCACCAAGCACCAAAGCCTTTTAAATAAGTCTCAGCTCTGCGTTTTAATAATTATTTGTGTTAATTGTGTTTTCACTCCACTGCTTTCCCGTGAGTCTAGGCCCTCCTGACTTCTTCGCTATTGGACTAACGAGCTGCCATGTTTACCCTTTCAGTCCTTTCTCCAAACTCCTCCAAGCCTTCTGCAGAATAAATGCAGATTACACTGCTGTGCATTCAGGGCTGCCCCAGGGTTTTCAGGATGAAGTTCACACGGCTGAACTTAGTCCTGGAGCCCTTCATCTTCCTCGGGTGATAACCTCAATCTTTTGACGCTCTCTGAAATCATCATGGTAGCTGACGTTTATTGAGTACTTGTGACCTGCAGGAACCCTTCCAAGCACTTGCTCAGAATTAAGTTAAATAACATATGCAACAGCCCTATGCAGCACTGAGACCCAAAATGTGGTGGAACTGTCCAGGTCCCACAGCTGGGAGGGGTCACCTCTCTGAGCCTCAGTCGTCCTGGGGAACCCATCCAAGACTGGCAACCTCGCCCTTATGAAGGGAGTGGAGGGCACTGCAAATGATGGGATGACCTTGACTTGACCGCCCCCCGCCCACCGCCCCAGTTCCAGGTCAGCCATGGGGAGGTTTTCTGTGAGATGTAAATGGAAGGAAAGCAGAGATTCTGTCTTTCTTCAGAATATGTTCTGCCAAAAAGTAAGGTTTCAAAACTCTTTGTGCTTGGCTAAATCCATTAGATGGCACTGGATTTCAAAAGATTTGTGTGAAATTTTAGTATTAAAGCGATTTGTGGATTAGGGGAAATGTTCAACTTCTAAGGTATTTCTTTCATCTGTCAAATATGGAGGAGAAAGGATTGACACACAATTAGTATTTATTCTGTGTTCGCTTTTTAAAAAAACATTGCTAAGCAGGTTTTACTAATGAAGAGTAGTTGTTATAAAGAATTTTATTATTTAGTTACTTTTTGAATAAACCTGCCAGCTGATTAAAGTGAGCTTAATTTAATCAGCATTGTCTTGCATACTGAAGATAATTTGGGATAATGTCAAGGACACGTTATCTCTCCTTTGTAGAAGGTGGTGAGATAATGAGTGTAGCAAAAAGGAGTCAGAAAATGTTTGAAGTTTTTCATCTTTGCCTCTGGGTGGATATTTAAAAATCACACTTTGTCTTTTTGCATGCAAATTAAACTGAAAGGCATTTTGTAATGTAACATTAGTGTTATATTTTACAAATCAAATTTGTTGAACTCTGATCTTTTGCTAATATTGGCTTGTGGTTGTCAGAATGAAGACTGACTTTTTGTTATATATCAGTATAAACTGAACTTTCATTCAGAACTTGGAGTGAACGGAAGTGGTGCGTTTGATGCGTCTTCAATGGGAAGCAAATGACTGAGAAGCAGCGACTCCCAGTTCTTCTACTGTGCTTTTCTTAGTCACCTTTTGCTCCTGTGTCCCTCTCCTGCTCCTCAAAGTCAATGAATGCCATAGAATCTTCTGAATTCCTGTCTTTTAAGGCAGTTAAACTCTCTTTTTTCTGATGATGCTTTTAGATGGAAGCTAAGATATCAGTGGGAGTCTGGTTCAAATTGTGAAGTCAGCAGTTAAGGGATTACTAACCCCCAAGTGAGTCCCCTATACAAATGGCAAGTTGCCTTGGAAACAAGGCGGGTTCCTTCAGTTGGAAGTATGATCTTGCCTGTAAATGCCAGAGATGATGATTTGCTTACCTCTGTTGCACCATCTCTAGGTCTACATTGTGCCGAGATGCTTTCTGCTTAACTCCTTCTCGGTACTGATGGCTTGATGGAACCAGAGCCAAGTTTTCTTTTCTCGTGCTTCTAATTTTAAACATAAGTTGCAAAATTTAGAACTAAGGAAGTGATCCTTTGAATTTCTGTTTTAGGATGGGAAGTTTTCCACTACCGACTGCCAAAAAGATAAAGTATTATATAGTTCACCGGATTTGACTGGCAAGGAATTTTAGTGATGAGTCATTTGTCATATATTCAACAGTGGAATCAGGGATGGGTTGCTTAGGGAGAGTATGTGAACGCATTGTTCTGTGAGGTGGTTATTTGATGAGCCGTGGCAGATTTCTCCTGTGAGCCTGGAATCACCTGATACATATGCACTCCATACAGCACAGAGTCTAGGGCACAGGTTGATGGGAGGCTGCCCTTGCGACTTGAGGCTTAAATCGACTCCTGCTCCCCTCTCATGTAGATGTTTGTACCTTGCTAGGTGCAGGGGTGGCGAGGGCATACGGAGACAAGGTTTTCAGGTCAGTGGAAGAGGCCCTGGCTTAATTTACCTGGCTAGCTGAGGAGGTAAAAAAGACTAGAGGGGCTTCCTAACCAGGGTGTCAGCTCAGCTTCAGCAGACTCACCAAGTGGAGGCAGAAATCCAGAAGTGCAGGACGGCGGGCATGAGCAGTGGTCCTGCCTGGTGGTAATTGTGGTGCTGCGTTTCTGGGCTGAGCAATCGCGTTGCAGCCTCTCATCCCTTTGGTCTGTGGTTCAGGGGTGGGGGATAGTTGAGGCTGGTGCCCTAGACTGTGGAGTCCGTGTACAATGGCATGTCTTTGTGGGACAGAGAGGGGAAGTGTCATTCATGCATACATACTCCGCAAAGCTCGAGTCGCATCGCTGGGGCTGTGGGTTTTCGTCGCGGACCTTTTAATCACAGTTTAGAGTGAAGCATTGATTGAAAGGCTCTGTGTGTGTGTATGGTTTTCGCTTGTCTCATTGTGCCCGTCTGTTTCCTACGTGATGTTGGACTTTTGATTAATAATACATATATTTTTAAACTTAGATCCCCAACCCCCAGACTATGGCATTCATCAAAGGAGTCACTCCTGGAGGAGTCTCTCATTTACAATTTGTTAATGCAGCTCTTCCTGAGTCAATGCGTAACGCGTACTGATTGACAAGCTAAATTGTGTACAGATTAAAACACCTTGTTGTTGAATCCTGTTTCCACCCCTCGCTCACTTTTGGAGAGATGTATGTTAGGAGGTTGGCAGTGGCAAGGAGACGGGGGCAGGGCACCCATAGGTGAGGACCTGCTGCCTCTCAATTCTCAAGCCCCGGAGCTGGAAGTTGAGACAGATTTGAGGTTGAGGCTCCAGGTACAGTGCAGGGAAAGGACTCCAGCTCTTCACCTTTCTTAGCTTAGCCAGGAGGAAAAGTGGCTACGCCTTCAGCGTGCTCATGGCATTTAGAGTTCTCTTCTAAGCTCTGGGTTTTTTGGTGTGGTTTTTTTTTTTTTTGTATCAGACAATATACACTTAATTTTTAAAATGCTGATGAAGCAGAGAATTAATCTTGCTTATATAACATTTAAAGTTTTTCAGTGGCAAGCTTGAGATTCTCCTTCTGTTGTGAGCTTGTTTTTATTAGTACAGCTTGTATTACTACTATTATAAAACACCACTGGCCCAAATATATTCTTTTGCTGTTGTTTTGCTTACTCGACCAGTAAAACTGTAGCTTTATTTAAATGAGGTTTTTTTTTTCGCTTTTTTTTTTTTTTTTTTAGCCCAGGTTTGTCTATTCTAATTTATTTATTTATTTATTTTTATATTTATTTTTGGCTGTGTTGGGTCTTTGTTTCTGTGCGAGGGCTTTCTCTAGTTGTGGCGAGCGGGGGCCACTCCTCATTGCGGTGCGCGGGCCTCTCACTATCGCGGCCTCTCTTGTTGTGGAGCACAGGCTCCAGATGCGCAGGCTCAGTAGTTGTGGCTCATGGGCCCAGCTGCTCCGCGGCACATGGGATCCTCCCGGACCAGGGCCCGAACCCGTGTCCCCTGCATCGGCAGGCAGACTCTCAACCACTGCGCCACCAGGGAAGCCCTTAAATGAGTTTTTAATGAACCATGAGAGCAAGTAAGGCTCAGAGAATGACTAAGGATTTAGTGTTGCCTCTGTCATTAAAGTGAGTTCAGTCATTAGAAAGCTTACAAACTGATTTAATAGTTTTTTTTTTGGCCCATGTCTACACAGTAATTCATTATTACATCATTACCTTTGATTCTGAAGTTCATAGGGCTTCTTTCCCAGTTTTACTGTCATCTCTTTGAGGGGAAGCTGCATGTGCTCATGGTAAAATCACAACAAATGCTACCTCCTCCAATTTGGTGTCAACCCATATGTGTGTGATTAGCCAATTTCAGATTCATTTTGTTCTGTCTTACTGTGCAGTCGTGCTTTTTATTAACACTTCAACAATAGTGTAATGTAGTTGTAACCTCATGGATGCGTACAAACAGAACAGTGGCCCTTGGTAACGGGGATGGGAGGGGGAGGGGTTTACATTATGTCTGACAAGTGGGTCAGCCAGCTGATGGCTACAGCATTTGCATGTGTTCATTGTGGTTTGCAGTTGATACACTCAAGGCTATTAGTTGAGCATAACTCTTAAATTGGGAATCTAATTAGTCTGAAGGCTCAGTGGGTGACACAGTGTGTCACCCTGAGGGACAGCAGAATTAAATCCCAGCTCTGAAATATAAGCTGGGGAGTGTCATAGGTGAATAGATTTCACTGTGATTTCCAGATGAAGCACAATATCTTTTTTTTTTTTTTTTTTAGAAATTTCATGTAATGTCTGAAACATTTATATTAACATATTTCCATACAAATAACCCAATGAAAGTTTAGTATTAGTTGTTTTGTTTGTTTGTTTATACTGCAGGTTCTTATTAGTCATCAATTTTATACACATCAGTGTATACATGTCAATCCCAATCGCCCAATTCAGCACACCACTATCCCCACCCCACCGCAGTTTTCCCCCCTTGGTGTCCATATGTCTATTCTCTACATCTGTGTCTCAACTTCTGCCCTGCAAACCGGCTCATCTGTACCATTTTTCTAGGTTCCACATACATGCGTTAATATACAATATTTGTTTTTCTCTTTCTGACTTACTTCACTCTGTATGACAGTCTCTAGATTCATCCACGTCTCAACAAATGACTCAATTTCGTTCCTTTTTATGGCTGAGTAATATTCCATTGTATATATGTACCACAACTTCTTTATCCATTCGTCTGTTGATGGGCATTTAGGTTGCTTCCACGACCTGGCTATTGTAAATAGTGCTGCAATGAACATTCGGGTGCATGTGTCTTTTTGAATTACAGTTTTCTCTGGGTATATGCCCAGTAGTGGGATTGCTGGGTCATATGGTAATTCTATTTTTAGTTTTTTAAGGAACCTCCATATTGTTCTCCATAGTGGCTGTATCAATTTACATTCCCACCAACAGTGCAAGAGGGTTCCCTTTTCTCCACACCCTCTCCAGCATTTGTTGTTTGTAGATTTTCTGATGATGCCCATTCTAATTGGTGTGAGGTGATACCTCATTGTAGTTTTGATTTGCATTTCTCTAATAATTAGTGATGTTGAGCAGCTTTTCATGTGCTTCTTGGCCGTCTGTATGTCTTCTTTGGAGAAATGTCTATTTAGGTCTTCCGCCCATTTTTGGATTGGGGTGTTTGTTTCTTTAATATTGAGCTGAATGAGCTGTTTATATATTTTGGAGATTAATCCTTTGTCCGTTGATTCGTTTGCAAATATTTTCTCCCATTCTGAGGGTTGTCTTTTCGTCTTGTTTATGGTTTCCTTTGCTGTGCAAAAGCTTTGAAGTTTCATTAGGTCCCATTTGTTTATTTTTGTTTTTATTTCCATTACTCTAGGAGGTGGATCAAAAAAGATCTTGCTGTGATTTATGTCATAGAGTGTTCTTCCTATGTTTTCCTCTAAGAGTTTTATAGTGTCCAGTCTTACATTTAGGTCTGTAATCCATTTTGAGTTTATTTTTGTGTATGGTGTTAGGGAGTATTCTAATTTCATTCTTTTACATGTAGCTGTCCAGTTTTCCCAGCACCACTTATTGAAGAGACTGTCTTTTCTCCATCGTATATCTTTGCCTCCTTTGTCATAGATTAGTTGACCATAGGTGCGTGGGTTTATCTCTGGGCTTTCTATCTTGTTCCATTGATCTATGTTTCTGTTTTTGTGCCAGTACCATATTGTCTTGATTACTGTAGCTTTGTAGTATAGTCTGAAGTCAGGGAGTCAGATTCCTCCAGCTCCGTTTTTTTCCCTCAAGACTGCTTTGGCTATTCGGGGTCTTTTGTGTCTCCATACAAATTTTAAGATGATTTTTTCTAGCTCCGTAAAAAATGCCATTGGTAATTTGATAGGGATTGCATTGAATCTGTAGATTGCTTTGGGTAGTATAGTCATTTTCACAATGTTGATTCTTCCAATCCAAGAACATGGTATATCTCTCCATCTGCTGGTATCATCTTTGATTGCTTTCATCAGTGTCTTATAGTTTTCTGCATACAGGTCTTTTGTCTCCCTAGGTAGGTTTATTCCTAGGTATTTTATTCTTTTTGTTGCAATGGTAAATGGGAGTGTTTCCATAATTTCTCTTTCAGATTTTTCATCATTAGTGTATAGGAATGCAAGAGATTTCTGTGCATTAATTTTGTATCCTGCAACTTTACCATATTCATTAATTAGCTCTAGCAGTTTTCTGGTGGCAGTTTTAGGATTCTCTGTGTATAGTATCATGTCATCTGCAAACAGTGACAGTTTTACTTCTTCTTTTCCAATTTGTATTCCTTTTATTTCTTTTTCTTCTCTGATTGCCGTGGCTAGGACTTCCAGAACTATGTTGAATAATAGTGGTGAGAGTGGACATCCTTGTCTCGTTCCTGATCTTAGAGGAAATGCTTTCAGTTTTTCACCGTTGAGAATGATGTTTGCTGTGGGTTTGTCATATATGGCCTTTATTATGTTGAGGTAGGTTCCCTCTATGCCTACTTTCTGGAGAGTTTTTATCATAAATGGGTGTTGAATTTTGTCAAAAGCTTTTTCTGCATCTATTGAGATGATCATATGGTTTTTATTCTTCAATTTGTTAATATGGTGTATCACATTGATTGATTTGCGTATATTGAAGAATCCTTGCATCCCTGGGATAAATCCCACTTGATCGTGGTGTATGATCCTTTTAATGTGTTGTTGGATTCTGTTTGCTAGTATTTTGTTGAGGATTTTTGCATCTATATTCATCAGTGATATTGGTCTGTAATTTTCTTTTTTTGTAATGTCTTTGTCTGGTTTTGGTATCAGGGTGATGGTGGCCTCATAGAATGAGTTTGGGAGTGTTCCTTCCTCTGCAATTTTTTGGAAGAGTTTGAGAAGGATAGGTGTTAGCTCTTCTCTAAATGTTTGATAGAATTCACCTGTGAAGCCATCTGGTCCTGGACTTCTGTTTGTTGGAAGATTTTTAATCACAGTTTCAATTTCATTACTTGTGATTGGTCTGTTCATATTTTCTGCTTCTTCCTGGTTCAGTCTTGGAAGGTTATACCTTTCTAAGAATTTGTCCATTTCTTCCAGGTTGTCCATTTTATTGGCATAAAGTTGCTTGTAGTAGTCTCTTAGGATGCTTTGTATTTCTGCGGTGTCTGTTGTAACTTCTCCTTTTTCATTTCTGATTTTATTGATTTGAGTCCTCTCCCTCTTTTTCTTGATGAGTCTGGCTAATGGCTTATCAATTTTGTTTATCTTCTCAAAGAACCAGCTTTTAGTTTTATTGATCTTTGCTATTGTTTTCTTTGTTTCTATTTCATTTATTTCTGCTCTGATCTTTATGATTTCTTTCCTTCTGCTAACTTTGGGTTTTGTTTGTTCTTCTTTCTCTAGTTTCTTTAGGTGTAAGGTTAGATTGTTTACTTGAGATTTTTCTTGTTTCTTTAGGTAGGCTTGTATAGCTATAAACTTCCCTCTTAGAACTGCTTTTGCAGCATCCCATAGGTTTTGGGTTGTCGTGTTTTCATTGTCATTTGTCTCTAGGTATTTTTTGATTTCCTCTTTGATTTCTTCAGTAATCTCTTGGTTATTTAGTAACGTATTGTTTAGCCTCCATGTGTTTGTGTATTTTATGCTTTTTCCCCTGTAATTCATTTCTAATCTCATAGCGTTGTGGTCAGAAAAGATGCTTGATATGATTTCAATTTTCTTAAATTTACTGAGGCTTGATTTGTGACCCAAGATGTGATCTATCCTGGAGAATGTTCCGTGCGCACTTGAGAAGAACGTGTAATCTGCTGTTTTTGGATGGAATGTTCTATAAATATCAATTAAATCTATCTGGTCTATTGTGTCATTTAAAGCTTCTGTTTCCTTATTTATTTTCATTTTGGATGATCTGTCCATTGGTGTAAGTGAGGTGTTAAAGTCCCCCACTATTATTGTGTTACTATCAATTTCCTCTTTTATAGCTGTTAGCAATTGCCTTATGTAATGAGGTGCTCCTATGTTGGGTGCATATATATTTATAATTGTTATATCTTCTTCTTGGATTGATCCCTTGATCATTATGTAGTGTCCTTCCTTGTCTCTTGTAACATTCTTTATTTTAAAGTCCATTTTATCTGATATGAGTATAGCTACTCCAGCTTTCTTTTGATTTCCATTTGCATGGAATATATTTTTCCATCCCCTCACTTTCAGTCTGTATGTGTCCCTAGGTCTAAAGTGGGTCTCTTGTAGACAGCATATATATGGGTCTCGTTTTTGTATCCATTCAGCAAGCCTGTGTCTTTTGGCTGGAGCATTTAATCCATTCACGTTTAAGGTAATTATCGATATGTATGTTCCTATGACCATTTTCTTAATTGTTTTGGGTTTGTTTTTGTAGGTCCTTTTCTTCTCTTGTGTTTCCCACTTAGAGAAGTTCCTTTAACATTTGTTGTAGAGCTGGTTTGGTGGTGCTGAATTCTCTTAGCTTTTGCTTGTCTGTAAAGCTTTTGATTTCTCCATCAAATCTAAATGAGATCCTTGCCGGGTAGAGTAATCTTGGTTGTAGGTTCTTCCCTTTCATCACTTGAAGTATATCATGCCACTCCCTTCTGGCTTGTAGAGTTTCTGCTGACAAATCAGCTGTTAACCTTATGGGAGTTCCCTTGTATGTTATTTGTCGTTTTTCCCTTGCTGCTTTCAATAATTTTTCTTTGTCTTTAATTTTTGCCACTTTGATTACTATGTGTCTCGGCGTGCTTCTCCTTGGGTTTATCCTGTATGGGACTCTCTGCGCTTCCTGGACTTGGGTGGCTATTTCCTTTCCCATGTTAGGGAAGTTTTCGACTATAATCTCTTCAAATATTTTCTCTGGTCCTTTCTCTCTCTCTTCTCCTTCTGGGACCCCTATAATGCAAATGTTGTTGCATTTAATGTTGTCCCAGAGGTCTCTTAGGCTGTCTTCATTTCTTTTCATTCTTTTTTCTTTAGTCTGTTCCGCAGCAGTGAATTCCACCATTCTGTCTTCCAGGTCACTTATCCGTTCTTCTGCCTCAGTTATTCTACTATTGATTCCTTCTAGTGTAGTTTTCATTTCAGTTATTGTATTGGTCATCTCTGTTTGTTTGTTCTTTAGTTCTTCTAGGTCTTTGTTAATCATTTCTTGCATCTTCTCAATCTTTGCCTCCATTCTTATTCCAAGGTCCTGGATCATCTTCACTATCATTATTCTGAATTCTTTTTCTGGAAGGTTGCCTATCTCCACTTCATTTAGTTGTTTTTCTGGGTTTTTTTCTTGTTCCTTCATCTGGTATATAGCCCTCTGCCTTTTCATCTTGTCTATCTTTCTGTAAATGTGGTTTCTGTTCCACAGGCTGCAGGACTGTAGTTTTTCTTGCTTCTGCTGTCTGCCCTCTGGTGGTTGAGGCTATCTAAGAGGCTTGATGGGAGGCTCTGGAGGTGGGTAGAGCTGACTGTTGCTGTGGCGGTCAGAGCTCGTCTCACTGTGGCTTCTCCTCTGTCCTTGGACGTGGGGTATCCTCCTTGGTGAAGTCCAGTGTCTTCCTGTCGATGATTATCCAGCAGCCAGTTGTGATTCTGATCACAATATCTTTATTAAGCATCTCTGTCCGTGAAATATTACCTTCTTAAAGGATGCTGTTAGCTCTTGTGGGACAGTAACCTTTGATCATCCACAGGTAGGAGCTTGTGATGGTGTTGGTCTCCTTGATTGTTCAGGTAGGGAATGTCTTACCCCCTCCTACATGGTATATTGTTTGAAATGACACTGTTAAATATTTATCTCGTTAGGTTCCCTTCTTGTGAGTAGATAACATACTGCACTAATCTATATAACCGTGCTAGTGTCTCTTAGTTTTCCTTTTCTTTTTTCTTTTGGCTGTGCCACACAGCTCGCGGATTCTTAGTTCCCCGACCAGGGACCGAACCTGGGCCCCGGCAATGAAAGCGCCGAGTGCTAACCACTGGACCATCAGGGAATTCCCTACCATGTTTTTAAAGGTGTATCCTTGAGTCAAAAGGCAAAAAAAAAAAAAGTAAAGGTATCGATATGTGTGATCCTAACTATAGAAACTCCTAGATTGACCTATGGGAAGAAAAAGTCATTTTTGGAATAGTGATAGTTTAGAACTGTATGTTATGGAGCAGCCTTACTTCCATCATAAAATACATGTATCTCCAACTACTTGCTTTTTATTGTTTTTTTGGAATGTTATACTGTGATAGAGCTCTCACATTTTTACTGCATTTTCTCTCTGTTGCATTTATTCTTTACAGGCAAATCTGCCTATGAAACCTCCCTGCCATTGTTCAGAGATGTGTTGTTTTACGTGATGCCATCGTTATCTTGGGGGTTCAGAAGCATCATCATCATAGTCTCATGTTAGGAAGAATATTGAAAAATGTGGCAAACACAGAGAGTTCCCCACCAGAAGCAAAATCAAGTGCATGTTGTCTTTTGTGTTTCTTGCTGATTTTGCTTTGATACCGTAGATGAAGTGATTCAGTGGAATCTGGCTTACTCATTGAGGCCAATCATGTTCCTTAGGTGAAGAAAGGGTCTTAAAGGCATCTTCAAGTTCAGTGTCATTTTTAGTATTTTTCCACATACTTTGGACCTTCTCCAGGGCCGGAAACATGATGCCTTTCTAAAGAGTTACAGGTCTTTATTTCACAGTCAAACAATTCGATATATTAATGTTGAGAGTGCAAAAGATGTTCATGAGGCCCATAATAATCAACTTTTTCTGGATATGTGCAGCCCTTACATGAAGAAATCAACAGAGACAGATGGATGACTCAAGGGCTATGGCAGTAAAATGGCTTTGGAGGGCGTGTGGCGTCTGGGCCTAGAGTCTTGGCGACCTCACTTAGGCAACTACTTGACTTACGTCCCCTGCCATTTCCTGTATGAAGACAGAATCTGCAAGATCTTTTGATTCTTTTAAAAAGCTCTTCTGATCAAGACTGAGTGATGATATCTTTAGCATGGTTACCCTCAGATATGTTCAGAAACTTTTAGGTAGTGGTATCAAAATTATGTTAACTTGGTAAGGTAGGGTGTTAGCTTTAGTTAATCAAGAATGAATAGAATTCGATTCCAAGACTTGTAGGTGCTCATAGCCTGGAGTTTCCTAGAAGGCCTTGCTGTCGACTTGTTAGATGCTCCAGGGCAGTGAGGTTGGGAGAAAATAAGATCTCTGAAGTTGGATGGGTTTGACTTCCAATTTCAGATTCATTCTGCACTTATCGCTAAGCTCTAGTCATATTCATTTTTCTGAGTCTCAGTTTTCTTTTCAGTGAAATGAGATGTAAAAAGCTGCTCTGTGTTTGTGTGAGGGGTTGAGGGGAGGATGGAGGGCACCTGCAGAAGAACTTCACTCTGTGCTTATTGTGATGTTGAATTTTTCTAGCAAGCCTTCTCCTTTCCTTTTCCTGTTGTTTTCCCCTCTTATTATTGGTGTATTGAAGAACTTTGCCTCAGTCTGTAGTTACTCTTGAAACTGATCCTCAGTTTTCCAGAAGTATATATTTATCAACCACCACACTATCATTTAATAATAGCTAACAGTAAGCATGCGCTTGTGTTCTGAAAGTTGACATGCCTTCTCTCTTATTTATCACAAGTCCAGGAGGAGAGGTCTTGACACTAGATTAGTTTCCTATTGCTGCCATAACAAATTACCACAAACTAGTGGTTTAAAACATCACACATTTATTAACGTGTAGTTCTGTAGGGTAGAAGTCTGACATGGGTAACGTCAAGGTGGAGCAGAGCTGCATTCTTTCCTGGAGGCCCTAGGGGAGAATTCATTCTCTTGCCTTCCAGAGGCCCCTGCGTTCCTTGGCTTACGGCTCCCTGGCTTCATCCTCAAAGCCAGAAGTGTAATCTCTCTCTAACCATTGTTATATCTCCCTCTGACCACAGCTGGGAAAGGGTCTCCACTTATCCAGACTCCTGTGATTAGCTGGGGCCCACTGGATAATCCTGGACAGTCTCCCTGTTTTAAGGTCCTTGATCTGAATCACATCTTCAGGTCCCTTTTGTTATGGAAGGGCACCGTCCACAGGTTCTGGGGATTTGGGTGTGGACAGTCATGGGCATTATTCTGCCTACCACAATCACCATCCTCTTTCCAGATGAGGACAAGTAAGGCTTAGAGATGGCCGAGAGGCCAGTGGATTAGGCCAACATCCATCTAAGAAGTAAGGTCAGAGCTGGTTTTGAATGTAGTTCTCTTTGTGAATTCTATGCTCTTAGCCACTTGGCTACACACAGTTCTGGGCTTTTAGCTCATATTTTTATCCATGAAAGAGGCCACCCTTGATCCAAGTGGTTTATATATGCATTTGCATGTGATGTTTACGAAATGGGTTTTCTGTTGGAGGGTTCTGATGTCTCAGGCAGCTGAAATGACTTGTTCTGAGGGAGGTGGAAATGTGTGGCCAAGTTTGGAGTTTTATTTATAGGTGGGTCATCGTGGGTGTTATCCTAAACTCTGCCTGTCTTTTCTCGTGGAGACTGGATGGGTGAATGGATCAGAAGAGCGATGAAGTAATAACTATTGAAAGTTAAAGTGAACTTTCAAAAACAGTCTACTTCATGGACAGCAGTGAAGATTCCATCTGTTAAAATATGGATTTGAGTCACGTTTCACAAATTTAAAAGCAAGACATTTCCTTTATTTTTTGAAGGACATGATAGAGATTTTTAATATGTGATGTTTTTGTGAAGGTTTCGTTTTCTGTTGCTGTGCTACTGTGTATTCTTGTAGAGTAGATTTTCTAAAATCATATATCCTTCCCAGTTTAACACAAAATTACTTTATGTCTGCACCTGGCACTTAAATTTTGGTTTAAATGAAAGCTGTAGAATTGTATGTTATTGGCATATTGCAAATCACCAACTGTGATTCTGCCACTGAAATTCAAACAGCATTTGTTCGTGGCACAGTCCAGATTTCATAATTCTTGTGTTTTCTAAAAATGCTGAAGATAATTATTGAAACTAATATATGTGTATAAATTCTTCCATCATGTGTGGCATTTAAGGCTCGTTCTTTGTAATTTTCAATCTCCATTTTCAGTTTGCAGAAAGGACTTGATTCTTGAGAGAACACATCATTGTGAAAAGTTAATAACAAAACTTGAATTTCATTTGCTTCCAATTAAGCGCCAAAATGTCAGAACTTAATATCTTCAAAATGCATATTAAGCCACACACCTTGTGAGAAGTCTGATGAAATTAAAATCAAGTACAGAAATTCAAAATCCTGATGAAGAGCTTGAAATGAATATTGTTAGCTTATCAGGGTTACCAAGGTACCTTGACTTCTAGTTTTATTTCCCAAATTGAAAAATTTAAATTGGATGTTACTAGAGGGATGAGCAATCTAGTGCAGGATCATCAAACTACGGCCCGAGGGTCAAGTTTGGTCCACCGCCTGCTTTGTAAATGAAGTTTTATTTAAACATAGTCACCCTCATTTATTCATGTATTGTGTACGGCTGTTTTTATGCTACAGTGCAGAGTAGTTGTGACAGAGACTGTTTGAATTGCACAGCTCCAAAAATATTTACTATCTGGACCTTTTAAGAAAAATGCTTGCTGACCCCTGATCTGTAGAATGTCTGTGTTACTAATATGGGGAGATGCTTGTCAGATAAACAGGCTGATTATATATACATACATATATATACATATATATACCTACAACACACACACACATATACTGTATATGGAAACTTTAGTGTATATATACAAACACCTTTCCATTTTTTATAACTGCTAAGGATTTCTTTTCCCACTGATGTTGCTTATTATAAAGTTGAGTGGCCCAACTATTCATCTGACTTTAATTTCTTCTTACCACTTAACCTTCCTTCAGATTGTTTAATCAGCTAATTATATAAGATGCCACAGCAGGATTCTGAGCTTCCTGTTTGTCTCATGTCTCTATGACCTTATGGTGGTTTTCTTTTTTGTCTTATGAATTGATTGATGTCAATAGCATTTATTCAAAATGACAAACTGTAATTATAAATACTTTTCATATTCTGTGAATACACCTTTGGTCTGTTAACTGACCGGAGTATTGGCGTTGAAAAGGCTTGGATTGGAGGCAGAAGGTGTGGTTCTTTTTGTGTGCAGTCCTGACTCTTCTTTCCTTGGAAGGCTGAGCTTAGTTCCCCAGGCATGGGATTGGAGCGTGAATGACCAAGGTGTTCTGTGCCTTAGAACTTTATTACTCTTTGAGATTTTAAAGAAATGCTGCCACCGTTTAGTTATAAGAAGAAATAGGTTGAATTTTAATTTTTATGGTACTTTGTTATGCTTTGTATTATGAAAATTTTCAATTTTGAAATAGTTTTATATTTCAGAAAAGTTACAAAAATAGTACAGAGTGCTTCCATATACCCTTCATCTATCCCTAATGTTCACATCCAACATAATCATAGTGTAGTTATCAAAGTTAGGAAACCAATAACATTGAGTCCATACTACTAACTAATCTATAGCCCTCATCTGAATTTTGCCTCTTTCCCACTAATGCCTTTTGTCTAGCCCAGGAGCCAGGCAAGGGGCTAACACTGCATGCTGTTCATATTTCTCCTCAGTCTCCTCCAATGTACACAATTTCATCAGCCTTTTACTTTCCCGACCTTGGTATTTTTAAAGAGTAGTAGTTATTTTACAGAATGTTCCTCAATTTGGATTTGTCTGATGTTTCCTCACGATTAGACCAAAGTTATGCATTTGGGGCAAGAGTACCACGGAAGTAACGTTGTATACTTCTCAATGCATTTTTCAGAGGGTACGTGATGTTGATGAAGTGAAGTGACAGCACTTGGTGAAGTTTCTGCCAAGTTTCTGCCAAGTTTCTGCCCGCAGACACTACTTTCTCTTTTTAATTAAAAAGCATCTTATGGGGAGATATTCTGAGATATGCCCATATCTCACCATACTCTCACCCATTAACGTTAGCATCCATTGGTAGATCTTGCCTGAGATGGTTCTGACTGTGGAGGTTGCCTAGTGATAATTTCTCTTTTAGTTATTTTTTCTGTATTTATTAATTGGGATGCTCCAGGAAGGAAAAGCTGTCCATTCTCCACCATTTGTTTATTTATTTCTTCGATTATTTACTTATATCATTATGAACTCACAGATGTTTAGTTTATCTCGGGTTATAATCTAATGCTATCATTATTTGATCGTTTACAAGTGTCCCAAATGGTTTCGGCCCTTGGGAGCTCCTTAAGGTTGGCCCTAATTCCCTTTGATGTGCTTCCTTTGATGTGTTCTTTAGCATCACAAGGTGTTCCAGGCTCATCATGTGTTTTCTCTGTCCCCAACCCTGGAATTAACTATTTTTCTAAGGAGTTCTAGTTCATTTATTGGAGAATAGTATTAGAAACCATGATCTGGCCACTTGTGTTCATTGGTTCTTGGACCAGCAATTTGACATTGAAGCAATGTCATTGCTTCTAGGATCTCTCAGTGGACAGAGCTAGGACACATGTATTCACATCCATCCATACCCGTCTGCCTACCTACTTATAAAAACCACAAGTTCATATTGATGCCTCTAATTCTAATCTAATACTACAGTATATTTCCTTGCTTGTAACTTCTGTTTCCGGCGGTGAGAACTTTGGCTCTCATTATCCAAAATATTTTTCCTTTTCATTCATTCCTGCTGTGTGTGTGTGTGAGGAGGAGGAGGAGGAGTAGTATGAGTTGCTAAACCACGCGCTTGTAAGGAACAACCTTACTAACTAGAATACAATATTTCTGTGAAGGTTCTTTTTGCCTTTAGCCTTACATTAAACAGTGAAAAAAAATAGTTTTATGAAGTGACTCAGTTCTTTTCTTCCCCACCCTTTTCATTGTGGTTCTGTTTTTCATTTGTAACATAGTTGGGTTTATTTGTTTGTGCTCCATTTTAGATTCCCGACCCCCAGACCCCACCTTGCCTCCTGGTCGATTTCAATTATTTATTTCTCTTTTAGGTATTTGAATCATTATGATGGTTCTAAGAGTCAGAGTTACAGAAAAATATATTCAGAAAAGTGTTACCGCCCCATTATCTCCACTATTGTTCCCATTCTCTCTTTCTTTCAACCCTGTTCCTGCTAACTCCCTGTAGCCTACCCGTCTCATTAGTTTCTTGTATCCTTTCTGTGTTTCTTAGGCGCAAACGAGCAGATGCTGCACAGTTGTTAATATACCCTTCTTCCCATATGAAGGGTCCCTTATACCTTTTGCTGTATAAACTATATATCATGTATATGCATTATATATAGGTATATATGCACTTTCTTTTCCACTTGATATATCATTGACAAAAAGATTTAAATCCACTCCATCCCCTTTAGCATTCTGTGATATAAAACCATTTTATTTTTATTTTCACCCAGAGAATTTTGCATATGAAGTGCATGACTTAGAAATATAAAAGTAAAGCATCAAAACTCAGGGCAAGACTGTTTCTTTGAAGTTTCTTTTCCTAAAACATAATATTCCTGGGTGTGTACATATCAATATTTTTCCTCTGTAGATTTACATCAAAGGTGGTGTAAGTGTTTGGTTATCATTTTAAATGCCTTTGTTTATAATTGCAAATTTACCTGTCATTTCTAGCTGGTAGCAGTGTTTGATGAGCAAGACCCGCATCATGGAGGTGATGGCACCAGTGCCAGCTCCACAGGCACCCAGAGTCCGGAGATGTTTGGCAGTGAGCTCGGCACCAACAGTGTTTCAGCCTTCCAGCCTTACCAAGCAACGAGTGAGATCGAGGTCACCCCTTCGGTCCTCCGTGCCAGTGAGTGCATATTTTGTCTTCACTTACGGGGATGCCGACTGTGTTATCCAGCCATGCTCTTGTGAATGGAGTTCATTGTCTGTTTATATCAAAAACTGATCAAGTTTAGAACCTGGGTGAGAGTCTTTTGCAACAGAGGGAGGCAAGATTCTTTACATTTTCGTAGACTGGCCTTACTTTACTTTGGACTGGTAGACTTTTAATTGCTCACCAAAGGTAAATAAGGATAATAGTTAAAGTTATACTACCTGCATTTTTCTTTCCATATGTTCTGTACGAACGCTAGAACAGATAGAAATAATCGACATCCTTCCACTGAAACCAAACACAGTGTGTTGGATTGACCATCAGCTTGGTTATAACAGTTACTTGAACTTTATCTGGAGACCAGGTGCTGAAGGGACCTCAGGGATTGTTATCTTCAGGGATCTGGAAGAGCTGCTATTAGATACCATCTCAAGGAACGAAAATATTGGACTTAGTGAGTTTATAGTAGGAATCCTAGGATTCCTAGTGCCCAAGTTCCGGGACACTAGCTTGAAGAATTCTGTAGCTATTCCTGCCAAGCTTACAGTGAAGAACTTCTGCTAAACACTCTATTTAGCATTTGTAATTGTATAATCTTATCATTGAGCAATTGTTAAGACTAAGAAGGCCTGTTTCAAGAAATTTATAACTTAAAAATCATTTATCTTTTAGGCACATCTATCTAGAAACATTTCAGTTTTTCAAGTGGAAAATTTAGTCTTGTGTGATGTTACTGGTAGTCTTCAGTAGATCTTCACATAGAGATAGGTAATAATATATAATAATATATAAAATAATACATAGAATATAGTTAGATAATTTTTAGAATATATAGTTTATTCTTATAAAATGCATCATTGTCCCCACTTTTCACATTGGTAGCAGTCTGTAGCATTTTGGTAATTTGCTTCTAGATGTTCATAAACTATTTCTGCTTCCACTGTCCCTTGAGGATATATATATATATATATAGAGAGAGAGAGAGAGAGAGAGAGTATGTGTGTGTATATATATATATGGGGAATAAGGAAAGAACGTCAATTTAACAGTTAACAAATCTGATGATCCATCAGAAACCACAGGGAAAGTATGCCATATAGAGATGTAGAGGATTGAAAGGCACATTGCATGATGGGATATGTACATGATGCCCAGGGGATCGTGTATGGTTGCAGACCAATGTTAACCACTTTCTAAAATTGCTTTCTGTCACCTGGACAAGAATAATCGTAGCGAGAGCTGGGCACAGTGGAAAATGTTTCCAAGGAAGCGTGGGCAGGAACAGCCACTGTAAGGTGTTTTAGCTGGACCTTTCCTTGTATCCAGGAGACGTAGGTTGTTTGTGCACATACATGAACAAATATATTTTAAACTGATTTTGTGGAAGTAACATTTGATTACTACATGGATACACTATTTAAAAAATCTTATGTAGGATTTACTTTGGGCAGTGTTTTTCAAAAGGTGAGGTGTGTACCATGTATGGTATATGAAGTAATACGTAGGGAGTGTGCAGGTCATTTTCTTTTATTGTACACTAGCTCATTAAGTCCATGCCTTAATGATTATCTGCTTGGAACAAGCTTGTGTTTAAGAAATGGATTGCCTAGTTTTTATTTAAAGAAGATTTTAATGAAACAAGAGTACAAGGATTCATAGGTGCCTGATGTTTGGAAAACAGCGTCTTTATGTGAGTAATTACACCTTAATGTATATAATGAAATACAGAGCTTTTTGTTGTGTTACTGTTGTGGTTTTTTTATTCATGTGTTTTACAAAGCAAGGTGCACCTTTAATTTAGCTGCACCTTAAAAATGTGTTGGAGGAAAGGCCAGTCCTGTCTTTAGGTTAAGAAGAATTTGGTTGGCTTGCTGCCCATCCATTTATATCTTTTTTTTAAATTTATTTTTTACTTTTTGGCCGCGCTGTGTGGCATGTGGGATCCTAGTTCCCCGACCAGGGCTCGAACCCAGGCCCCCTGCATTGGAAGCGTGGCGCCCTAACCACTGGACCGCCAGGGAAGTCCCCCATTTATATCTTTTGACTTCACTGACTCAACAAGATTTTTAAACCACCACCACCCATATTTGGCTGGCTCTGTGTGTTAAAATTTAAATGCTGTTTTCAACCCCAAACATCTCTTTTACCTTGTTTTAATTGAGAAAAGGAAGTTATATTTGAAGCATATGTGTTGTCTTGCAGTCATCAGTGAGAAAATATGCAAATATTCAGAGCAAGAAGCTCTGAATTTTATTTGCTAACGTTATTTAGATTTTATGGCCTTGGCAGGCACTGGGTAAACGCGTGTTAAACATCTACTAAATACAAGGTTTGGTGACTATGTGAAAGTTACCCAATACATATGAGTCATTTTCTACAGTATTAATACCATTCATTCGGAAATAAAACAACAGTCGGTCTGTGCTGGCCAGGCCTTGTGCTAGGCGATCAGAGTTCAGAGTCGAGTTAATATGGCCTAGTCCTTGCCATCAAGGAGTTTATGTTCTTCCTCTTTTTCAGATACGGAAATAAAGAAACCAACAATATGTAGAGATTTGTTCAGTGATGGAATAATCAACTCCAGTTAGGGGCATGGTTAATAAAGGATTTCAGATAAATAAGCCTCAAAATTTATCTTGAAGAAACGAAGTGATAATTTTCCTATGAATGAGTTAACTTATCTCCTCCATTCCATAAAAAATTGATGGAAGCTAAGAAAACTGTGGAAGTATTTTCCTATGACGTGAGAAAAAAAATTAAAACATTTTGTTTTCCTCCCAAAGTGCATTTTTCCCTTCTGATTAAAAAGAGTAATTTAAAACATTTGGGCCTCCAGAAGTACTGTGGGCCCTGGGCATTGGACCTTCTCTGCCTTAGGACTGTCTACACTGGAGAAATGCAGCAGTTTTCAGGCCAGTACTGCCATTTTAGGGAGTGGTGCATAAGGAATATGGTGATTTGACATCAAACCCTTTGAACTGTTCTGGCATTTCTTGGAAGGTCTCTGCATCCTTCAGGCATAGATAGGTATACTTCAATTTAAAGATAAGCAGATATGGATAACCTGAGTAAATGTTCTTTTTTTTTTTTTTTCCATCCAGACTTTTGATAAGTTTGGGAGTATAGGCTACTTTATGCTTTTAACATGAGCTTGCTGTGCAGATACTCCTTTCTAGGATGGTGGTTTAGCATATTCATGGTTCGGAAAGAGTAAGGCAAAGCCACATCATGCAAGGTCAGCAGTCTCACTCAGCTTCAGTTCGTTCTTCTCCAGGAACCTGGCCCAGGGCTGTGAAGAGTAAATGAGATGTTTGACCTCCTGATAGTGCCTGACACACGACAAGCACTAGAGTAACAGGAGATTATAGACAGACGATGGTGATGATGATGTCTCTTGAGTGCAAAGCCAGTAGTTATGGATGTTCTAAAGGCGTGAGGAGTTACAGAACCCAAGTAAACAGGACATGTCTTCCTGGATAGGAAACATTGCCTTTCTTAGGTAGGTGGGGTGGAGTGCTTTCATACAGGGTCAAAGTGGAACCGTGTTCTCTTAACCTCACAGTTCTGTGATAGATGTTTAACTGTATTTTTATTGTTCACAAATCCAGTTTTAGAGAGACCTACTGTGCTCAGGAGCACAATTTCCGGAGCAGATCATTGAGACCAAGTCTAGCATTTTTTTTCCCCACTTATGATTTTTTTCTTTTTTAATTCTCAAAGGCTTTTTATAGAGATCAGACATTCTGTGGGTAGCCTGGCTTTAGAATGATGGCAGGATTTCTTTTTATCCCAGAATACTGATTTAATATTTCCTTTGGAAGAGCCAGACTGA
Organism: Eubalaena glacialis; assembly: GCF_028564815.1. NCBI lineage: Eukaryota > Metazoa > Chordata > Mammalia > Artiodactyla > Balaenidae > Eubalaena > Eubalaena glacialis. The sequence goes on along the minus strand of NC_083717.1, from coordinate 18,349,467 downwards.
AGATTCGAGATTCCTTGGCAGTGGCATATGCCCTAGTGATGGAAGAAGTCCTAGAAATAGAATTGCTGTAGAAAATTTGAGAAACAAAGTATCCGATTAGATTGTCTTTTAACATTTTAACCTTTCTGAGCTATGTTAATTTTATAGTTAATTTTTATCCATGTCTGACAAAATGTTGCTGAAAATGGTGCTCTTTAACTAATTGGTAAGATTTTACTAGCTCCCTAACTTTGAAAACTTACAGAGACATCAAGAGACATCAAGAACTGCTGTACAAGGCTTGTGTCATAAAGTTAGGTGCCCCCGACCCCGCCGCCTCTTTCTTGAGCTCTAAATTTTTTTTCTTACTCAAGAATATACGGATTGGTTTTGTCTTTTTTGCTACGAGATCCAAGATGTTTGGTTTAGAGACCTATTCTCTTAACATTACCTGGTATTAGAACTATTTTCCGGATTTTATTTAAACATATATTGAAAATAGAAACGATATTCCTATTGTATTTCCTTTTAACTTGTGAAGTGGAGCATGGCATACAAATGGCATTCTCAGTATTTCAAATAATTACCTTCTTACTGTGCAAGTTCTATTCAGCATATAAAACCCATCCAGTTTTGTTGTAGATGCAATCTGATTATTACATGTTGACAAGGTCATATATCTATTAATTGGATTGGAGATGGGATACAAAATTGCTGTAATTATTGTAATTTTCTAGCTAATTGCAGGGTTGGTGGTGAATATTTTACTTCTGCAAAATGAAAAACAGTGTTCCATCAGAAGTTGTTTTATGGGGTTTCAGACATTCTGTTTCATATCTTTGGTGCTTTTTGCCCACAAAGTATCTCTTTTGTATCTTTTTTGTGTATCGATTGGCCTCTGAATGTCAGAGCGCTCATTGGCAGGGATCAGTGGAAGCAGCAAAGACAGAGAGCCTGGAGTACTCTCAGCTACCTCTTTGTTCTGGTTGCCACAGTACCTCTATTGTTCATTTATAAACTGGAGTACTCTCCTTTCAGACTTACAATCAAGGTTGGATGGGTCAGATCCCATTGGAAGAGGACTCCTCTGCTCTGCTCTCTTGTCACCTGTGCACTCAGAAATACTCCCTGAAATGAGCGTTCTTCACTACATTCAGACTGTTTATGTGTTCTTTCTTGGCGTGAATAATTAAGTGAATTATTGGCCAGCCCACTTCACATTGTAATACGGGGCTTATGTTACATGTTCTCTGTCTTTTGTATTTTTTGCTTTATTGAAGGTAAGCCAGCTTCTAAGAGCTGGAAGCCGAATTGACATTTTAAAAATAATGGTGTGTATACAAGGTGAGTGTGTTTGGAGGGTTGCAGGTGGGGGGGGCCGGGCTACTGAAGGGGTGTTGGGAGCTTGCTGCCGGGGATGGTGCGAGCAGACTGATGTTTATTCCCTGCTGGAGTATGAACTGGAGGCGCAGGTGACAATTGCCAGGCCTAATGAGCAATTTGGCAGATAAGACGGGCTGTCAGGCGACAGCAGTTCAGCAGCAGGCACACTGTCTGCGGACCAAGATGCTTGTTCCAGAGATGGCATTTCAATACCATAAAGAAAGCCTTCTTTTTTGTTGATATCTGGTGTTGCAAAGATGTGTGTTTCATCCTTCAATTTTCCAGTGAAGTAACCAGCAATCAACATATGGTGCTTTTGGTTGCAAAATTATTTTTAAACTTGCCTTTTCATTTGGTCTTCCATTAAGAAAAATGGGGGGGGGGGAACGACAAGATATATTTCCCCCACACCAGAACACAAGAAATGTTAGGTTTTAAAATGCTAATAAAATGTAAGCGATCAGTTGCTTCATTGGGCTGAAACATTTCATCTGTGGTCTTTACATTGGAACGTAACACTCCACAAGGTAACAGTGTAGTCTTTTCATCATACTGTGTCATTTATATCCGCTTCCTTTACCCAGGAATCCTTCCACAGAGCACACGAAAATCTAGACATGTGCATGGATTCTCCCCACAGAGGCTATGAGTATACTGTATTGCGTAAGGGACGCTGGGGACAGGTTTCCACATCTTTGTAGGATGGAGCAGTCCCTTAGGAAACCTCCAGGTCTACCTCCCCTATTTACCGTCAGGAAACTGAGGCTCAATGGAGTTAACTAACAGAGTCTGTGCTTATGGCATAACCATAGCACACCTCTTCATATTCAAGACAAGTGGAGTTATTGCCGAAAATGTATGGACACTTACTGTATGTCAAGGTCCCGTTGTGGCATTTCCAGACCCCAGACTTGGAGTCAGAACATCTTTGGACTTACCGTCTGACACCAGTATTTCCGAGTTATCTTTCAGCAGAATAATCATTTGCTTCCTACATTGTTTAATTACATCTTTGTGAAGTACTTAATTTAAAAAAATCTCCACACATATGTATACAGTATTTTACACTTAATAATGGTGACTGTTGGGCCACTGGGAGGAGGAGTATATTTTAGAAACTCTCTGCCCCATGTAATCAGACGGACTTTGGCCTGTAGTTAGCGGGTGGTCCTTGGTCATTGAAAAGGCTTCCTGTAGTGTTCACGGCACCATCTGTGCGAGATCTCCACACCCCAAACCTTATGGAACTGGACCCCTTGTGCACAAAGTCTCTGCATCTGTCACACCTGCTGAAATCTAGGGAAGAACAGTTTTACAGATTCCTTCCCCACCCCACTAAGATTTTTCCACTGTCCAATCACTTCTGTACTTCTCACTTCTTTTTGTCCTTGGCTAGTATATTTTACTTGACCCTGAGGCCTTGCCTTGTAGTCTTGCCTTTGTATGGGGATATATCTTATGTGTCCGATTTTTTTTCTGTTCATCAGGTGCAAAAACAGTTACTGACACTTGAAAATTTGTAAAAGTGATATAGCTATGAATATATTAACAAAGTACAATTTAAATCGAAGCAAGAAAGCCCATTTTCAAATGGCAATAAGAAGTGCATTACGTAGAGAAAATAATTGTATGAAAATGTTTGAGCAGACACTATTAGATTGTAAACAAGCTTTCTTTTGCATTTTCATTCTCCATTCTAACCAGGTATCTAGGTTCTTTTTTCTATTAGCACATGTCACAGAGAGACCCATATGTGGATTATTTTGTCATCATGAAATCCTGGCAGGTAACATCTTCTCTTTTCTTCTTGCTGCTCTTGATACAGATCTCTTGTATAGATCTTCTTGAAACTGTGTTTGCTTCTTTATTCTTTCATTGCTTTTAATGTCAGAAATGGCTTTGCGTTCCTCGTTCTGTTTGCTCCTGTCTCCAGCTAGAGAGCGGCTTCATCTCTCAGAGTCGTTGTGTGAGCCCCAAATGGGAAGGGACCGAGAGGCAGCCCTGCAGGGGCACAGAGTGCTTGGTAAATGCACCCCTGAGGTTTCCACCCCTTCTGCCTTTTCCCTGAAATGCACAGCTAGTGGTCCCTGTGATGGCCACGTTTCGAAGAAAAACCACCTTACGTCTAAATCAGTGTATTGATTCATTATACTATTTTGTATTTACAAATTTCATTTATATTGATGTATAAATTAACAATTTATTAATTATTATCAATTCATTGCCTACATTTCAGCAAACTGTTTTTCTCCTTAGTAAAGAGCCTGGGCACTGCAGCATGTGCGCATAGCGGCGTGAGATCGTGTGCCCCAGGACACACGTGAGAGAGGACAGCGCCTTCTCACAAAGAGATCTCTATCCAGCACTTTCTGTGACTTAGATTTGATGCTTCCTTTACATATTTCCCTCCAGTTGGCATTTGACAGAACTTAAATAAATCTAGAATTTTGATAACTGCAAAAAAGGGGACTGTGCTTCCGTTACCTCACCTCCTGTTTCTCTCTCTTGGTCTGAAACGTGGTCCAGACCATGGACCTGGCTTATTCTCAGGTACTGTCACACTGCCTGTTCCTTGGTGGAATGCCTTTCCATTTGTATTCTCTCTAAAAGTTGTAGAAAGTTTTCTATCCCTACATTTTTCTACATTACCCTCCATTTTCTGTCTGTTCTGGGGATTAAGCAACCATTATGTGTTATTTTTTCAACTCTTTCTTACAGAGTTGAGAGTAAATAAAGCAATTACAGCAGCTCGTTGCCTGGGCTGCAGTTGTGTTTTGACCGTATTATACAAGCATCATTTTCTTGTCTTTATAGTGGTACCCTAGTAATAAGTCTTTGTATGTACATATGCATATATCTATGGCTGTTATTTAGTGAGGTTATATATGGAAGGAGCATAGGAGTAGCATGTACCTTCAGGAAAATAAATCATTTTGTAGAGATAATTCCCATGTTTAAAGATGGAAAATTACAACCGGAACCGTCTAGGACCAATCATAATATGGGAAGAGCAGGAGCCAAAGGGCATTTCAGACTACAACTCTGCTCAACCCATCATCACATTTAATTAAAATGTCAGTTTGTGCCATGGCTGATCCACTGGTTAATTTGTTATTTAGATCAGCTTGAGAAGTGTTTATTTTAAATATAGAATTTGTGTTAATGCATTGGAAAAGAATATTCTCTTGCTTGGCAGAGATGTTGCAGCCTAAAGATGTATGACTTAGAGCAACAAAAACCAGCTGGTGATCAGTTTGCATAAGTAGTATAGGGGTATCTACTAATGCTGGATAATAACCGTTCTTATATAATCAGAGTCAGGGGGTTGGGAATGGGAGGCAGAAGCAAGGTCAATGATGAGTCACAGGGGCTTCCCTGGGGGTCCAGTGGTTAGCACTCTGCTCCTCCACTGCAGGGGGCACAGGTTCGATCCCTGGTCTGGGAACTAAGATCCCGCATGCCACGCGGTGCAGCCAAATAAAGAAAAAAAAAAAAGAAGAAAAGATGAGTCACAAATCATAGAGCAGAACTGCATTGAATCCTGAGGATGGGTCTGTGATCCGTGGTCAAGGCTTGGGGATCATGTGTCCACTCTGAGGGGGGTGGGAGAGCCAGGTGGGCAGGGGTCTGTCTGGGCCTGTCCTTGGTGCTTCATCCAGAAAGCTTCCCAGTCTGCCTTCCTCATTTCTCTCCCTCATCGAGGACATGGCACCTCTTTTCTTCAAAATTGGGAAATTAGTTTGATCAGAGTTAATACATAAATTTTGAAGAGCAGGGTGTTTATAATTTTCTGTGTGTGTATATGTATCAGTTTTCTATTCCCGCTATAACAAGTTACCACAAACTTAGTGCCTTAAAACGATACAGATTAATCTTAGTACCGTAAGTCAGAGTCTCATGTGGATCTCAATGAGCTAAAGTCCAAGGGTTGGCAGGGCTGTGTTTCTTTTGGAGGCTCCAAGGGAGAATCCCAAAGAAGGGAGAATCCATTTCTTTGCCTTTTCCAGCTTCTGGAGGCCACCTGTATTCCTTGCTTGTGGCCCTTTCTCCATCTTCACCATCAGCAACCTTGCATCCCTTTGACCATTCTTCTGCAGTCACGCCTCCCTCCCTTTCCTTCTGCCCTTCTCTCCATTTTTTAAGGACTCATGTGATTACATTGAGCCCCCCTGGAAAATCGAGGATAATCTCCTCACCTTAGTCTTTGCCTTCATTCCACGTGTACAGGCCCTTTTGCATGTCAGGTAACATGGCAGGTTCTAGGGGTTAGGATGTGGACCAATCTTTGGGGGCCATTATTCTGCCTACACAATATACAGTTAATATATAATATTAATAATGTGAGGTAGTGTGAAAAAAATACCACTTCCATTGCTCTATGTTTGGGGCATTATCTTTCCTCATCAGGTGACTCTGGATGTGACAATCAGTGTCTGACCCAACAACATTTATGTGATGATCATTTTGATGTAAGTACATTGGAAAGGAAAGTAATGAACATTGGGATAAACCATCTCATTAGAAGTAGTTCTTTGAGACCATTTCTAATTTAGGTGAGCCAGATAGAGCAATATTTATAAAAACATCACTCTAGCCGTTATTATATAATTCTGTTTGCTTGACTTTAATGTAACAATTTGTTTGATATTTATCTCTTTTGCATAATTAAAAAATTTTCAGAGTATTGACTTTTATACTCTAAGGGTGAAATTTTGATTAGAAAAATTATGTGCAATTTGTGAATACTGAAAACATTGGGCAGTTTCCTTATCTCATATGTACTCTTTCTTCTTGCTCAAGCTCTCCTTCTTAGCTTCCTCATGACTTATTGTATTTGTTTTTTTAAGCTTTAAAAAAAATCTGCAAAGTTATTGCAGATGTTTACTTTAGTTATGTTCTAGGCCTTCTCATAGAGTATCTGAAGAATGACTTTTAGGATGGTTACATAAATTGATGGAGCTTGTGAGTATTAGATGTAATTTTCATTCTTGAACCTCCATCAGTTCGCATTCTTGAGCTATTTTAGAAGTTTCTAATAATTCTGTTTTGAATGGCGTTGAAGTGACTGAAGACTAGTTCTAATGAGCCTTCATGAACACATTCATCTAAAGACCTTTTTTTGGTATTACTTCACCTTGTTTCCTTCTTTTGCTTGTAAAGAAGTGCATTGTTGGGCGTTTACCAATCTTTTAAAGAATTAAAAGTTTTCTAAAACAGCACTCTTTCCTCTTTCTGGGTTTCCTTATATGCTGCTTTATTTTGTAGCTGCTTTACGTACCTCTCTGGCAGTTCAGTTTCTGAATAATGGAATGTGATAAAAGACTGTTCATATCTGTGAACATAAAATTACAACAGATCCAAGTTCAAATGTGTACTTGATCTTTAAATTTTATTTACCAGGGTGCTAACATTCCTTTAATAGGATTTTTCTTTTACACTGAAGAAAGGTTTTATAATATTTTCCACTGAACACAATTTTATATATATTTCAATTTTCGTACATTCTGCAAGATTGTGAATTTAAAAGGAAACCTCACAAACAACCTTCTACATCTGTATTCTCAATTGGAAATGCTTGATTCGGGGCCAATGCAATACTCTTATTAGTGTAGAAAATTGAGACCCTTAATTAGAAAAAATATCTCCTGAAACCACATCTAAAATGACTGCTCTCTGCTCGATGATTACGTCATCCATCTTCATTCACTTCCTTTATTATCAAAACATACTGAATCGCTGCATTTTTGTTAAGGTCTTACTATAAGACTTACTTGTGTCAGAGGAGAAGTTTGGTTTAGCTATCAATGGTTTTGCAGTTGCGGTTATTATTCCTTACCAACTTTAAAGACAGAGTATATACTTAGAGGAAGAAAAAAAACATTTTTGAACTATAAATTGAGTAACTACTGCTGGCACAGTTTTATTCTCTGGAACTTGGCTGTTGTAGACCTTGATTCCTGTTTACTTATTTACAGTGAATGATGTGTCACCATCATGGGTAACACAAATAATGATGCACGCAATCTACTTTCTTATGCAAGAGTCAGGACTGTCATGATAGTGGTGTACTAAACATGTCTGGAAAAGGTGTGCTTGCGTGCGTGTGTGTGTGTGTGATTTGCAGTGATTCCTTGCCTTTATTTTTGTATAGTTTATAAGTATTGTCTTTTTTTACTGACTGAAAACTGAGTTTTGATATGGGCTTTTTAACTTAAAATTTCCATAGCAATACTAAAGATTATTCCATGACATGAAGGTATTGCTCATAAAACTAATGGGGCAGTTTTTTTCTGTATGATGAATATATTATGTTTCTAAATAAACGAAATGTTACGTTTTCTAGATTTTTTTCTTCATTTACTTTCATAAACTCTGTCCTTGAAATAAGTACACATCACACACATGCCACACACCCAAATGGATTTTTAAGGAAGTTATTAATCAGATGAAGCTAATAAATAGTGAAGACTCTCTACCTGCATCTGACTGATTTTTATAATTTGCTTTCAATTCCTATGGGTTCCAAGCTTCAAGTTTTTATGCTACTCATATTTGAAAGTTTTGTTTTTTTTCTGTCGGCTCATCTGCTAATCTCATTGGTAACTATTATATTTTTGAGCATTTTCTCATAATAAATGTTAAGACATCAAAATAATATAAGAATATTTTTCACATTTCTCTACCATTACTTATTGTCTATCACTCCATTGCTCCTTGAAAAGATTTACTAGGTGTTTGGTGGGAAAATGCAGCTGCTTTATATCTGTACCTTGATTATCATCAAATATGCTTCATCTTTCTGAAAAATGGAAGAAATCAAACTACAGTAGTACTTGTCACTTAACCTTTTAAAAGTCAAGGCACGTCTAAGTAAATGGGTTCAGGGTCACATCTAGACCCACTAATCATGTAGTTAAATTTCATGTTGCATCTTAGACCTTTAATTTGTGAGAAACAGCACTTTAGGAGGCTTGACTTAGCAAATCTTTTTGGTGAAACTGAGCCTCTTCTGAATAAATGTTGTATTGATATAAAGTCAGCACAGCCTGTTCGGAGGAGATTCATTCAACTGTAGCACAGAAAATATTAAAGAAACCATCATGAATATGCAACTTTACACAGCTTTCCTTTTTAAAAAATTTAACCCTGATTGGGGAAAAAGACTATTATTCAGTATCATTACATTGAATATTTTCACTTGTCTTTATAATTTTCTCCTTTGCAAGGTCACTTGTCTTCTGTTCAATTTTTTAATCATAGAAAATTTCAAGCATATACAAGATTAAAGAGAATAGTGTAAAGAAATGCCATGCCCAACTCTCAGTTCTAACAATTATCAATTTATGGCCAATCTTGTTTCATCTATACTTCCCCAAATGGGATTATTTCAAAGTAAATTCCAGATCTTATATCGTTTCTTCTGAAAACATTTCAGTACTGTATATATTTCTAAAAAGTAAAACTTTAAATATATAACCCCATACAATACTTTCTTAATGCTATGTAATGTAATATTATTATTAAAATTACTATTTTGTAAATGTGGTTTCATATTTGGCTTCTTTAAATCAGCATCCAAAGAAAATCTACACACTGCATTTGATTGATATGTTTCTTTTAGTCTATAAGTTCCCCTTTCTGTGTGTGTGTCTGCATGTGTCTATATATGGGTATGAGTATATGTATGTATACATACACACACACACATATATACACATTGCAATTTACTCATTGAAATTGGACTGATTCTCTGGTGGTTTTCCTCTGTCTGGAGCTGAATCCATCCCTGTGGCATCTACTATGTTCTTACATACCCTGTGTTTCTTATAAACTGGTAGTTATTAGATGTAGAGTCTTGATTTGATTCTGGTCTGAGTCTTTGACAACAGTATCTCTAGGTGGTATTGTACAGTTCACTCAAGAGACAAAGTCTGGTTGTTTCTCATTGTGTGATATTAGCAGCATTGGTGATTATTGCCTAGATCCATTATTATTATTTTTAATGTTTGCAGCATGTTGATATTCCAGTTCTTTCGTTTATTGGCCACATAATTTCTCTAAAGATAATTTTTTTTTTTTTGTCAACTAGTTTGTTACCCTGAGATATCCTTTGTATAGGAAGAACAGACCACATGCCCAATTCTGTCTTTTTATCAGTTTTCATAATAATGAGTTTGTTTTCTTGGCTAGCGTCTCCTGGTTTCACTTTTCCTTTTTCCCTCTTTAAAAAAGTCACTTACGAGTTAAAAGAACTCATAAGCATTAGTATAGTTGTTATTTCAGTCTATTGCATTATTGTTCTTATTGCTGCTCAGATCATCCATGTTCGTGGCAGTGGGACCTCTCTAAACTGGCTCCTGAGTGCTCTTGATAACAGCATCCTTGCTTTCTGCCATGAAATCTGTTCCATGCTCATCTTATATATTTTCTGCCACACATCTGGAATCAGTCACTTCCCAAAGCAGTCTTGTCCTGTTAATGGGAAGAGGTATTCAGAGACTGCTATTTGGGTACATTGATTTTATTTTGCTAAGCCTAAAAGTAAGTTAAAGTTAAGAGCATCCTGGTCGGGCTTCCCTGGTGGCACAGTGGTTAAGAATCCACCTGCCAATGCAGGGGACACGGGTTCGAGCCCTGGTCTGGGAGGATCCCACATGCCGCAGAGTAACTAAGCCTGTGCACCACAACTACTGAACCCACGTGCCACAACTACTGAAGCCCGCGCACCTAGAGCCCATGCTCCACAACAAGAGAAGCCACCACAATGAGAAACCCGCGCACCACAATGAAGAGTAGCCCCCGCTCGCCACAACTAGAGAAAGCCCGCCCGCGGCAACGAAGACCCAACACAGCCAAAAATAAATAAATAAAATAAGTAAATTAAAATAAAAAAAGAGCATCCTGATGTAATTTCAATTTTCAAAGTGATGCCTGAAAGTGTAGTGAATCTACTCTTGATTATTTGAGAGATGAATCTTTCTAGGGGCACTAATCAGCATGGGTTCTTCCTGTCAATTCCAAGTTTCCTTAATTTGAATTCTGATGAAGTTTTTAGGTGACTGTAAGACTAGTGTTGGGAGTTCCCTGGCGGTCCAGTGGTTAGGACTCGGCGCTTTCACTGCTGGGGCTCGGGTTCAATCCCTGGTCAGGGAACTGAGATCCTGTAAGCCACGTGGTGCAGCTACGCACACACACACGCACACACACACAAAGACCAGTGTTTCCGTGGACACTATGACTGTGAGTGTGATGAGGTCGTCCTGGGCAGATGTCAGAAGCACTGATGGACATTCTGCTTGGCTGTCAGTAGATGCCAGAATACAGAGCTGCCAGCATGCAGGTATTGGTAGGAATCCCTCAAAGGAATCCAGGGCGTTTTTATAATGATTTGCAGCCAATGGTTTAAGGCTTTGTTGTTGTTCAATTAGTGAAGAAGAACTGGCATCTCAGTTAGTGAGTTTAGCATTTGTATGTGCCCCTGGTGAAACAGAGTGGCCAGAGCACTGTCTCTAGTGGACACCGTGGGGGCATTTGGTCATGGCCGGAGCTGCCGGGGTCTTTAAGGGTCTGTGCGAACTGGCTGTCCCTAGTGGCGTTGGCCCCAGCTCCTACAGCCTCACCAAGCCTTGTGACTTCATGAGCCGCGTTTCACCTTCCAAGGCTGGTGTCGGTGGCGGTCTCTGCAGCGGGGCCATGATCAGGGACGTGGGGACACAGAATACTGAAGCTTTGCATACATCTGTATTGTCTCGTAGTTTAGAATTTACCATTTCTTGTATTTTTTTTTTATTTTTAATCTGATGGAGGCATTTTTATTTTTATTTTTTTAACATCTTTATTGGAGGCTTGTATGTGTTTAATAATGCTTCTGTTAGTTGAGCATGCGTTTAAATGATAAATAAATAAAAAACGATACTGCGGCATGCTGAAGAAGGTTTTTGCTCTTGTGCTCTGTTATCAGGAAAGTAAAGCTCCCGTGCCTGTCTCTGGCCCGTCTCTCTCTGTGTCCTCTCTTGGGCAGCCCTGGAGTCCATTCTGCGCTTAGCAGGAGTGATTGTTGAGAAACCCACATCTCTTCCTTCTACCCCAATGCTTCAAAACTTTCCGTAGCTTCCCAATATTTTTTAATACAGTTAATATTGGTAAGTTTTGGTAAGGTTTGCAAGAACTCTTTTGCATCTGTCTTTTCTACCCTGTACTCAGCTCCCTTGCTTGAGTTTCTTGGGTGGGTCTCAGGCTCCAAGCACCGTGTTTCCCTCTGAGTGTGGTAAAGCTGCTTCTCTGTCCTCATTGCCCACCTGCCTCACCTCAACTTATTCCTCAGGGCACTGCTCAAGTGACAGTCTCTCTGGTGGGTCTTTCCTGACTGCACAGACTTGCTGTGTGGTCCTGAAGTGCCTTGTGCTTTTGGTGACTCCAGGGGAATAGTGGATTTGTCTCCACATCCACTGGTGTGCTGGTAACTGTTTAACAGCTGAATCTCTGAAAGCAAAAAAGACCTGGCTTGTAGCATTTGCCCATTTCCGTGGTTTCTCACTGTGGCCAATTTCAAGTTCCCAATATCATGTCACTGAACACAGAATTGGAGAGAAACGCACCATTATAGTGTTTCCACCACATGGATGCAATTGATGCATCACGAGTATATGTAACAACAACACGTAGTAAAGGAGTTGGGAAGCGCTGTGTTTTGAGTATTATCTTTGTTTTTAATATAATCTATTTAATTATACATTTATATAATTTAAATTTTAATAATGGTTCTGTTTAACGACCAACTCTCAAAAATTTCTGAAAACTTCAGCTTTTCTCATAAGATGTTTGAGCCAGCTCTGGAGCTCACCTGTGTGAAGCACAAACAAGTCATATGTTTTGAATTGATTAAAAACAGTGGAAGAAGGCAAGTTTGGTAGGTATTTACTGCAGGCAGTTCCAATTGTGAGGGGCCTGGAGCAAGTTTGGGACAAGTCAGTAGAGGAGGAAGAGAGAATGTTACAGGTAAATCAATCTATAGATTAGCAGCATTTAGACACTGGCTGGATTGGAGAAAGGAGGGAAAGAGAATGTTCAGATTTTGACCATGTTTGTACTAAAAAATGTGTATAGCCTCCCTCCCCCATGGCGGGAGGATATGATCTTTCATATCATACCTATGCCTGTAGTTGTGTGAAATGGTAAAGATGAACCTGAGCTATGACTGTCTATCTTTGCAAACCCTTTGTGATGATTACCCTTTCCAGGATGTGCAGTAGCATAGCTGGCAATGAACATCTAGTGGTACACAGCAGCCCACTCAAGTTTTAGCCTGATGAGAAGTAAAGGTAGGGTTCTTTTTCTGCTTGCTCTTTTCTAGTGACTTTGCTGTCATAGAAACAAAGTTGATTTTTATTTTTGATATTTTAATTCAGTAAATGTGTTTTGACATGGAGCCAGCTCTCTGATAGCCAGTTTATTCTTAATGAATCTTATGATTAATTTGTAAAGATACTGCATACTATTTCTTTTCAATAGGAATTTCTCTTTTCTCTTTTTAGAAATGCAAGCACAAAAAGATTATGGTTTGTCAAATCATTGTTTAATCCCTTGTAAAGATCCTACACTTAGGTCATGATCATCTTTACCCATAATTTGCTTTAGAGCATATGAGATTTTTTGAAATTTCAGGTTTCAAAGGTTTGGTGTTACTTTTTTTTTTCTTCATAAAGGAAGACCAGTGTTCAGTCCCAGGCCTCTTGTGAAATGTATGATGTATAATCGGAATACTGTTGCTTGGAATAAATAAATGCTAATTAACTAATTTCTTCAACATATACTTTTGAGCATATTAAGTTCTAGACATGTTAGAATAAATCAGTTGTATATATCCTGTTAATTTTGATACTTTAAAGCTTACCATCCTTTGTATAAATATATTGTTGATACTGTAGAGACCCAATCATGTTAGATATGTGCTCTGATTATCTAGTAGACATGGATTTATGTTGGTCTCTAAAATAACAATAAAAACAGTAATTAGAAAATAAAAATAGAGAATTGTGAAAAAGGAAAATGTAAGTTGAAAACTAAGACAAAGGAAAAGAAAATTTTATCTCTATGTAATGTATGTCTGTACCATCTATCACATAGTATACATTTAAGTCCACAAAACTTTGGGCTTCCTCCCTGGCAGCTCATGTGAAAAGGGAAGCAAGATCAATCTTTTAACATTTCCTTCCTTTTCAAACTTCCTGACCAAATACAGGCTTTGTCAGGCTCCTCGCAGACGTGCACATAATTTCAGTCCATCTACCTATGAGGTTCTTTTAGCATTTACTCTTTTCATTTTTCTTTTAATGGCCATATTGTTTAAATTTTCTTTCAGTTGATCTTACACATACCATGTGTGAAGGAGCTTATTTCTATGGAGGTATATTGATACCCAGTGTTCTGAAGAGTGAACAGGAAAAGAATCTAGAGAGTAAGATGAAAAGCCAAAAGAAAAGCAAATGTAAGTGAATGGAGGCAATTGCAGAGGAGCATGATGGCATTAAACGGGATCTGATGAAGTTCAAGGGCTCTGGGGAATGGATTATAATGTATTAATCTGGCTTTGTTGGGTAGACAAGATAGAAAAAGAGAAAACAGTGAACATATTCTTGTTTGGAAGCCCCATTTTGCTATTCATTCCCTTAATTTACCAATCACTGAAAGGTGAATTATCAGAAAAACACTTCAGTGACATTTGCCTGCAGCTACTAAATTGGTAGTTTTGCCTGAATTACTTGATCAATTCACCCTAAGTTCCAATTGACTAAACGTTTGGCTGGAAAGACTCTTTTGGTGAAAATATAGACTATTTCACAAGCTTGTAGTGGCACATTGTGTGAAAATATAAATTATGAGCATCCAACACATTTCTGTTAATCCAAGTAAATGTTCCTGACTTAGATATGAGAGCAAATGCCATCATGGTTACAAAAGCTGATGTAAAATGTAGACATTTTAATACCCGTGAAGTGGGACATTTATAATATTATTTTCTAAAGGTTAACTGTCAACGTTTAGATCCTATGAAGAAAAAGTTTTAAAATGGCTTAGAATATAGTATTTGTTTTGTTTCAATGTCTTTAGACAAAAGAGCCCTTCTATACTTTATTTCTAAAAATCAAAAGCTGTTAGAGCCAGAAAGGTTTTTGAGTTTGAATCCAAGCCCTTCTTGTTATTGATGAGGAAACAGAAGCCTGGTGAGAATATGGGCAACCCAGTGCTATTTTAATCTGTGTTGTGAAGTGTGTGGTTTACTTTTGAAGTAAGACTGAAGCATGTATGAGCATGTCTTTGTAACGGAGGATGCCCAGACGCACCCTGTATCCTGTGCTACCCCGTCATCCTGGTGACTTTTGTACAGTGAATCAGCAGATAGTCACATTTGTGGAGAAAAGTAAGGAGGCATATTAAAAATCTACACTAATGTAGATAAATTTTGTAAAATCAAACAAGATTGATTACCATCCCTACTTAATTCAGAGCAAAGGAAAGGAAACTAATTTTTCTGTTTTTCCACACCTCGTTTGCCATAATGAAAATGGCATTCTGCTTTGAATCATTTTCAGTGAAATGATTTTCAATATTGTTGTCTTTGTGGCATTTTGACAATTAAAATGTATTTCTCAAGCCCACTGGAAATGCTTCAATGCTTTTCCTTCTTTTCATTTTTTCCACTGGTCGTATCTGTGCTTGTTGCCTAGGAAACTACTTTTGGGTTGAATTCTCTTTGCTTGCTTGTCAGGCTGTCAGAGTTATGGGTAAAGTTCGTGGCTTTATAGTTGTAAAAGTGCTTCTTAAATATTAGAAATGTTTTATCTATATTAAAGTGCTTTATCTACTCAATTAAAAAGCAGCCAAGCAGTTGTTTGGTTTTCTTAAAATAATATTCTCCCCCCCCCGATTATTATTGGAATTTTCTATGTTGTATACAGATTTGCAATAGGATTTGAATTGTCACAGTGGGTTCATTCCAAATATAGCACTTTAATAAAAAATTTCTTCTGTAAATATTTGTTTTGTTTCTTTGGGGAGTCATGGACATGTATTATGATTCCCAAAATGTGCAAATGTACACATGAAAATATTACATAAAAAAGTCCAATGAGATCTTAGAAAATGTAGGTTATTTGTCCTATATCAAATAAGTTGAAAAATTGTTCTCTCTATATAATGTTTTCGAATTAAAGTTAAAAAGAAGCAGGACTGCCTTACGTCTTATCCTTTCTTAGTGGTTAAAAGTGAATAAAACTGAGAGTGTAGAATCAATGATTATTTAATTATATTTTTGTTTAGCTAAATTCAGTGTCTGACAAAATTGTTTATATATAAAAAAATTTCAATGACGTGTATTTTGCACACTGTGGTAGCCACTAACCCCATGTAGCTGTTGAGTCCTTGAAATGAGGCAGGGGAGACGCAGGAACGGGATTTAAGTGGCCGGGGTGGCTAGTGGCTACTTACTGGGCAGCACAGATAGGGGCCTTGCTACTCCAAGGCACCACCTGGGGACTTGTTAGAGATGCGGCCTCTCAGGCCCCACCCTGGACCTACTGAATCAGAATCTGTATTTTTAACAAGATATCTTAGGATGTATGTGCAGTGCTCTCCAGCCTAGAGCAGTGATTCCCCGCCTTGGCTGAAATTACAGTTGCCTGGAGAGCTTGTAAAAATAACGCCCGAGCCTCATCCTAGACCCAAATTTCAGGATTTCTTGGTGGGGGCCCAGGAATCAGCATTTTCCAGGATAGTCCCAGATCATTTTAATGACTAGTGAAGATTTGGAGCCACGGATGTAACTCAAAGAATGTGCGAACAAGTGCAAGGTGGGGGGTGGGAAAACCTTAGTACTGACTTAGATAAAGGAGGGCTGCAGGTGAGAGCAAGAGAGTTGGCCCTTATTGAGTGCTTAGTGTATTCCAGGCATTATTATCCTAAATTGAGTATGTACTTGACTGAAAAGACTCTTCTGGTGAATATATAGCCTATTTCACAAGATTGTAGTGACATACTGTGAACATGCAGACTGAACATGTTAATCCAGATAAACGTTCCCTACGTAGATATGAAGTATGAAGTGTTTAGTTTTACACACACGTCCACACACACACACACACACATTCTCCATGAGGTCCCCCCCTTCACTGTGCCACTCCTCATTCCTCCCCACAAATCCCCTAAGAATAAAATGAATTGTGATGAAGTTAAAAGCATCATTTGTTTACCAGTCCTAGCTAAAGGGAACCTGTCTCATTCTGAAGTTCTTTCATGACCTTTCTTTTCACCTGTGGAAAGGATCACAAAGATCCAAACATCAGGTGAGCCATTGGCTCAGTGACAGTGATTTTTCTGCAGCTCTGAGGTTCGGTGTGAGTGAGTGAGTGCAGCTCACATGCATTTGCTGCTGTCCTACCTTGGGTGAGACCACGATGGTAGAGGTTGGTGAGGAAGTTGTGAATAACTCAGAGCCCTCATCTTTCCGTTCTTGGTGTTGCAGGATTCCATGCTTCCTGGAGAGGGGCATGCTCTCTGTGGCCTGACTATCAAGGCTTGGATTTGTCTCCACCACTTACTGATAGGTTAACTTCAGCCAAGATATCTTAACCCTGTAACACCAGTTTCCTTACCTATAAGATGGGAGTAATAATGTAACCTGTTTTGTAGCCTTGTTCTGAGGGGATGATCAATTAATGCAATAAGGTTCTTAGCACATGCATGACCCATAGTAAATGATCAACGAATGTTAGTGATTACAGACTTAATTGGTTATAAATGATCAGGACGTATTTGCTTTACATGACTCTTTCCTCAAGGAGAAGGAGGAATGGATTAGATTAGCTATGAGAGACCTCTGCACTTTGAAGGTAACACAAACAGACATGCGGCCATATGTTTCAGAACCATCCAGTCTTATTGCCGCCTTGTAGCAGCCAGGGCCAAATGGCTTTATGAATAGCCATGGTGTACAAGGAATTAATTTGAAACTGGAACGCTTGGGACAGGAAAGTGGATAATGAGCTATTCAAATGCTTTCGCAGTGCCGCCGTCAGACTCCCCCGGGATAAACTAGCATTTCTCCACTTTCTGCAGCCCCGATGTCTTCCTCGGCTTCATTTTACTTTACGGTACTGATCACCTTGTGACATCATCTGCACTTATTTGTTTATCCATTGTTCTCATCCTCTCAGTGAGGGAAATGTACAAGGGATCTCTCTGGTGATCTACATCACCGGGACGTACAGTCCTTCAGGGATCACTTAATGGCAGCAACTAGAAGAGTGCCTGGCACACAGTAGGTGCTCAGTAGATATTTGTATTGAGTGAATGACTTCTGATACATTCTTTTTTATACATTTTTTTATTTTTTTTAAATTTATTTACTTATTTTTATTTTTGGCTGCGTTGGGTCTTTGTTGCTGCACGGGCTTTCTCTAGTTACGGTGAGCAGGGGCTACTCTTCATTGCGGCGTGTGGGCTTCTCATTGCGGTGGCTTCTGTTGTTGCAGAGCACAGGCTCTAGGCGCGTGGGCTTCAGTAGTTGTGGCACGCGGGCTTAGTAGTTGTGGCTCACGGGCTCTAGAGCACAGGCTCAGTAGTGGTGGCGCACGGGCTTAGTTGCTCTGCGGCATGTGGGATCTTCCCGGACCAGGGCTCGAACCTGTGTCCCCTGCATTGGCAGGCGGATTCTTAACCACTGTGCCACCAGGGAAGTCCTGATACATTCTTGTATAGCTTTTAGCACCATGAAGATTCAAGTTCAAGATGAAGAGTCTATATATGAGGAAAATGAAGTGTAGAGACTCTAGTGGAAGTTTAACACCTGAGAGCTAAGAAAGGCTTTGCAATTGTGAAGTAGTTGATGATGTTTAATGTGCTAGTGAATAATTATAAAGTCTAGTACAGTAGAGGACCTTCAGATGCACATCCTTATGTAACAGAAAATTGGCTCGTGAAATTAGGGAAAAGCTGGTCCCCAGTTAGGAGAAAAATATTACACTTTCGTATAGTATTATGAAATAAAGGTTAAAATAATAAAGGAGCGGGAGAATAATGCTAATCAAAAGTTAACTTGACAGTTACTGAGGTACTTGAATCCTTAATAAAATAATAGAAGACAAATGTCAAAGGAGAAAGGGCATTGAGCATTTAGAGAATATCTCCAATGCAATCAATAGTCAACAATTTTGAAAGACAAATGACTTGTCAGATGAAGTTTATAATTTCAAAACTTAATTTACATGATTGTTGAACTAAATTGGTACAGTGAAAGTGATATAAAGGATTTGATATGGATAAACATATAAAATTTTATGTGAAGAATTAATTTAGATTTGCTTGTACTCAAATATTCTCTTCGGAGAGCACACTGCGTGAAGAACAATAGTGCAAAGTTAATAATAAAAAATTAGTAGAATGTTATTGAGATTCTTGGCCAGAGAGAGTTTATCACCAATATGTCAATTAACAATTCTTTGAGCTTCTCCCAGGAGAAACCACCCCCCCTTTTTTTTTTGGTCTCCTCTGGCCATCTAATATCTGTAATTGTTTTTTCTTTGCTAAAAAGATTGCCCTTATAATACTTGAGACAATCAATGTGAAAAGGATGGAGATGGATGGATAGTCACATTCGTTCATCTCTTTTATTTATACAACAACATTTTAGCAAACATTTGCTGGGGTGGAACCTCTAAGATTAATGAGGGGGACAGACGAGAGAGTACTGGTTCTAATCAGTGAAATTAACATAAGGAGTGGTGTCACTTACGCTTTCGGAACCATGGGGACTCCTTAGAGAAGGTGGTACCCTCCAGGCTGACCTTAGAGTGGTGAAGATGGGGTAGAATGGGGAGGAAAGGACGAGGTCTGGAGGAGTATGTGGCCTCTGGTCACTTCAGAGCATTCCAGCTGGATCTGAGCGTAGGGTGGAGAGGTGCTACTCAGATCACGGGGGTAGGTGCCAGGGCTTAATCTGATGTCCTGTGACCCGACTGTACCAACCGTTCTGAGTCGTGACATCTGATGTGTGGGTTAGCAAAGGTGTTATGGGTGTTCTGTTAGGGGTGCATCCAGATGGCCGGGCTGGAGGGAAGGCACACACGAGCTGATGAGAGTGCACCAGAAGTCTTTAGCACAGCTCAAGAAAGTTTTAGCATAGTGCAGTCCTGCTACATGGAATCCTGAAGTGTGGTGGTGGACGCTAGAAAGGCTGAATTTCATCTTCCGTGACCTGAGATCTATGGAATCGTCTTAACAAGATCCCCTGGCGCGTTGTGTACACATTAAAGTGTGAGAATTTCTGACTTACAAGACCCTGCTTGGCTCATCCAGGGCTCCCTCCCTGGCATTCACTTTCTACATCACTTCTTTAACTCTACACTTTAGCCACACGGAATTGCTTGCAGTCCTTTAAATTCTGTAGAACTTAAGCGTCTGGCCTCTGCCCCTGCACTTTTCTCTGGCTGCATGTTTTCTTCCTTTCTGTCCATCCCACTGGCCAAACACCACCATCACCACAACCAAACAAAACCCAAAACACACAAACCCAAACCTTCAGCACTGATGTCTTATTCATTCACTTCTTCGATGGTTCAGCACTTGTTCAGGGTGACCCCCTGGGGAGTGTGACGGTGACAAGTGCAGTGTTATTCTCTAGGAGCTGTGCGCTCAGGGGAGGCGGATCCCCAAACTCAGGATGACAGCGCGGCAGATACGCTGGTGGGATCAGGCCATAAAAGGAGCCCCTTGTAGAAGTGGTCAGGGCTTCCTAAGAGAGGAGACACCAAGAGTGTGAAAGGACAGCAGGGAAAATTTAGCCGTCCCTTCTGTCGTGAAGTCTTCAAGGATGCTCTTGGAAAGGTCCCCCCTTAGGTGTTCTGGTGGCTCTTGGTATTTCTCCTGAAGCACCATGATCACACTGCATGGGGCTGGGTGATTCGTCTGCCTTTTCCACCGTGCTGCAGCCTCCATGAAGGCAGAGGCCATGTCTGTGCCACACCCTGAGCTCCCCAGAGACTGGTGCTCAAAAGTACCCGCTGATAAAGAGAGGGAGGTTTCTGGTCCTGTATTGGTGGGCTGGTGGGGAGGAAGCCACATAATAGTGGGTTAAAGGAAAAGGGAGGGATGAAGCAGTCAGCTCTTCTTTCTCCGAGATTGCTTGTCAAGGAAAGAAGCCAGAGAGCAGTATCTGGGGAGGAACCTGGAGGAAGTGGGGGTGGTTCTCTTTTAAAGGTTTCTGAGTCGATTATTCATTTGACAAATATTTATGGGAGAAGGTACAGTTGGACCTCATTCTTTGTGGAGGTTCCCACAAATATTGTTGAATCCAATCGCACGTGTCCCCAGTTGATGGTGACCAAGGACCTTCTGCCTCTTTTTCAGTGCTCATACTGTAAACAAGGTCCCTTTCATGGTCTATTTGGTGCCATGTTTTTCACGTTTTTGTGCGTTTGGTTAGTGATTTTGCTGCTTAAAATGACCCCCGAACATAAAATGCTGTTTTGTGCTCCTGAGTACAATAAGTCTGTGATGTGCCTTATGGAGGAAATACACGTTAGTTCATCTTCAATCAGGCATGAGATTTAGTCCTGTTGGCTGTGAGTTTCATGTTCACGAATCAACAATATCTATGAAATGAGGTGTCTTTAAACAGAAACACCTGTAAAACACGGCCATTCATGGATGGGTTGATGAAATTGCTGGGAGCAGAGGCTCCGACCTCACCTGTGGCCCCTCCTGGACCAGTGCTTCAGTACTTCCTAATTCTGGGAAGGTTAGCAGTGGTCTCACAGCACAGCTGCGGCGCTCAACAGGAATCGGGTACTTTCTCTTCCAGGGACCGCTCTGGGTCCCGGGATCAGGCAGTGAGGAAGACAGAGCCGGACTTGACACTCGCGGTCCTTGCCCTCCAGCTGGGGTGACTGTCCCTGGAAATAGACAGAGGGCACGTGCAGGGCTCAGCACACATCTGGGAGGGAAAGCATCACCACTCGCAGTAACACAGAAGTCCCCCCGCCTTTTCCTGTTCTTTCTCCGAGTATTTCGTTCATTTTCTAAGAAGAGCTCGGGAGTAGCTCCTACCTGCTCCCGGCTCCCCCGTGCGTGCTCCCGCTCCCTGTTTCTTCCCCGCTCACTCTCTTGTGTTCTCAACTTCAATCCCCTCCTTGCTCTCTTAAGGTATTTTTCTGAAAATACAAAAATTAGCAGCCAAAGTTTCCCCCAGTCTTGTCCTAGAGAAACCCTCCCGTGCCCCCCATTCACGTGGCTGTGCCGCTCCCCGCCCTGTGGTGAGTTTCGTCGGCACCCTGGGGTGTCATTCCTCTTCTTACCCTGGCCTCCTTCCTTCCACTCACACCCGGTTTTACCTGTCCTCAGCCCTCGCCAGGCAGGTGGGGGTCTGCTCGAGTATTTGAATGGTCAGAGTGGGATTCACTTGGAGTGATTTTTCCACAATACACAACTCTCAAAGGACCCTTGGCCCTGTATTCATTATTCTGTAGACTCTCTAGAAGAGCTGTGTCTAGTAGATGTTGGCAAGTGCGTGTTGACTTCACACCTGCCACAGCAGAACAGAAAGGGGACCCCAAATCAGTGAAAGGGCCAAGGTAGCCCTTGGAAGCACTGTTTTCTCTGCTCTTGGGGCTTCCTGGGTGTTCCCCATAGGCCTGGAGGGAGCTCAGGACCTTGACAGCACCCACCCTGTCCCAAGTTCTGTCTTAGCAAAGGATTTGGGGACACTGAGTTTTTATGTCCGGATTTAGTAGCCAGTGCACATTTGTATAAGCCCCTGGTCACTCCCATAATGGCCTCAGGCCAGCCCTCCCCTCCCCCAGGAGGCCGGGAGGTAACCATGAAAGGCTTTCCACCTCTGCAGCCAGACCAGAACCACTCTCTCCTACCCTCAGGGACGACAGGAAAGCGACCCCTGAATGAAATCTTTAACGGTTAGGAAGTTTTTTTGTTGCTGACTGATGTATCTTTTTTTTTTTTTTTAATTAATTAATTAATTTTTGGCTGCGTTGGGTCTTCGTTGCTGCACGCGGGCTTTCTCTAGTTGCGGCGAGCGGGGGCTACTCTTCGTTGCGGTGCGTGGGCTTCGCATTGCGGTGGCTTCTCGTTGCGGAGCACGGGCTCTAGGCGCATGGGCTTCAGTAGTTGTGGCACGCAGGTTCAGTAGTTGTGGCTCGCAGGCTCTAGAGCGCAGGCACAGTAGTTGTGGCGCACCGGCTTAGTTGCTCCGCGGGCATGTGGGATCTTCCCGGACCGGGGCTTGAACCTGTGTCCCCTACATTGGCAGGGGGATTCTTAACCACGGGTAAGTCCCACTGACTGAGGTATCTTACTAAGAAAAATGTAGGTGCCCACTTTGGGGGCATGTGCGCATGCGTGCAGGGAGGGAGGCGGGGCGGTTGCAATGATAGCGTGAAGACCTGTCCTCCAGGTGCAGCCCTAACGGGCTGATGCTGTTAGGAGAAGGAGCAAAGTGGAGTGGGAGAAAGGGGCAGAGGAATCCGACTGGCGTCCTGAGCTCCTGCAGGCCCGCTGTCGGCGCTGCTGCCGGCGGGGGAAGGGCCGACCCCTCTCGGAGTGTCCGCGGGCTCCAGGCTCTCTCGTGCGGCCTGGTTAGGCGGGGGACGCACCGATGGCCGGGCGCTGATGGAGAGGGACGGGAGCCCTGCCCGGCTGGGCTGTGCTGGTGGCTGTGTCCTGCAGTGAAACCCTCCGCTCCCCTTGCCTCTTGGGTACTTCATCCCTGGCTGCTTTTCCTTAAACCTGTCGTATGTTTGTCCTTCCTTTAAACTTTCCTTAATTGCCCCTTTCCGAGTCAGCCGTCTGCTGCTGGATTGGATGGATTTGAGGAGTTGGCGCCGTTCGAGGAGCAGCCACGGGGCATAGGACCCTGGGCAGTGAGAACGGGGGTGGGTGGAGGCCAGAGGCTCCTTGTGGTGGGGTGGCGGGGAGGCACGGAGGCACCCGAGCGTGGAGCATATTGGAGGAGCCGTCGGTGTGGATGGTCAGCAGGGCGCCGGGACGGGTACGGCGGGAGGAGACTTCTAGGAGACGGGGTTAGAGAGATGCTTTCAGTCCCGGTGGCTGCAGGCCTTGACCTCGAGACATCTCGCCTGGGACCTTCTGTTTAATTCTTTGGAGGGCTTTTACTTACTCTTTTAAATTGAGATAACTGTAGAATCACATGCAGTTGTAAGAAAGAATATAGAGGGCTCCTTTGTATATTTCCCTTACTGGTAAGATTTTGAAACACTGTAGTATTAAATCACAGCAGCACTGAAACAACCCGCTGATCTTACTCACATATGCCCACTTTTACTTGTACTCATATGAGTAGTTGGAGGGCTCCTGATCGGGGTGGTTGCGTTATCGGTTTCAGCATGAGAATTCTAATGATGCCAGTTTCGTATGCCTCAGAAAAACTCTTGGTTTTATTTTGTAAACATTCATATGACATTAGAACATTGCATGTATATTTTCCCCTTGGCTCTCTTTTCTCTCTTTTCCCTCCTCATATGTGTCTAAGATTCAGTGGGACCAGTGAACGCATCCTCTTATCTATAGAAGTGGGTTTTAAACTCAATCTTTCCAAGGAATCACCTGTTATCTCTAGTGAAGTGTAAGCGTATTGTGGCTTTGACACGTCTTAGTTCTTCCTGGACAGCAGTGCGGTCAGCTCCAAATGGCACGGATGAGGAGTCTATTGACAGGCGCTCCAGGGACAGCTGGGTCACAGAGGAGCAGTGTGACCTTTGACCCAGCCCTACAGTCTCTATCCAGGCCTCAGTGCACTTATCTGTAAATGTGATATTTCAATTTATCTCTAAGGCGCCTTCCAACTATAGTATTCTTTATTTATTGCTTGTATATATATAATATATATATAATAACAGGGTGATAAAGTCATTTTATATCCTTCTCTCTGAGTCATTCATTGTTTTTTCAAGCTTATTTCCTGCCTTGCCTTCCCTAGATTTCTTCCAAGGATTTTATCTCAGTAAGTGAAATACTGATAAATACCTTTATAAAAAGGGGCAACTTATATTGGAAGGTAGACTTTGCAATCCTGATGCCAGGTTTTTCTCCCCGTGGCATGTGTTAATAACTTGGTCCTTCTCACTGTGAGATGTGTCTTTAGGAAATGTGTAATTGCCCCAAAGATGGGGGAGACGGTCTTCATTTTGCATGAAGAGTAATTATGCTGTTTGCATCGTATGTTCTAATAGAACTTGTGTCACTGCATACGTATTATTTTTAGATTTGGTTAAATACCTTGATGACTGCTGCCTGTCTTATGGAAAAGGTTTCTTCATTGCCTTGAGCGGGTAAATAATTTAAAAATCACTTGAAGAATAAAAGAAGAGAAACATTGGGAAAGTTGATTAGGAGTAGGGGTGCAATGTGTAACCGTTAAAAATGTATGTATCTGCCCTTTTAGTATTTGTTCTAATTCATTATTAGATGTTCCATTTTCCCACTTATTTAAAAGGCACCTAATCTAGAGAAGCAAATCAATATTTACAGTGCATTAGTGCCACAGAGAATTTGAGATCTTGTTATGAGGGTTTATTGCTGTTTTATCCACTCTTCAAAGGAAGGCACACATCAAACAGCTGTCCGGGACCCGGTGACATCGCGCCCACCCCCGTGTGCTTCATCCAGTAGCTTAATTATTGAAGATCCTCATCTTTGAATTTTCTTGTTAATATTTCAGAGGCTATACTTTGAAAATATATATATTAAATAACTCAGAAGATTATGAGGAGAGAAAGTTTATTATCGTGTTTTGAAAGGCATGGATTTTCCTAAAATGGAGGGTGAGGAATCGTAATAATAATGACCAAATTACCTGAAATGAGAAGCTCCCATTATTTCTAATTGCTCTGAAGAACACAAATTACATCAGATTATTAGTAATGCTGAAATAGGCCGTGAGCCCCAGAAATATGGAGCAAATTATAGGCAAAAAGGCCGTATTTGTATTTTATTTCTCTGAGGCCAAGACAAAACTGCATTCTTTCTGCAATATTATGCTTTATCAGTACAGTGAGAGGTGGGGAGCTTGTCAGATGAATCAGGCAGTTGTGTTTCGTGCTTCTTTTTGTTGATAAGACCAGGCGTTTGGAAGAATCTCTTTCCTTAAAATCAAGTTCGGTTCATCCAAAGACCTCACGCCAGTTGTGGCTACTTCTGCACTGTTACCCACAACTCTGTGCATCTTCCTCCTCCTTTGTTGCTTGTAATACTTTCACTTATTTAGAGGCAACTGGTAATTCCTGTTGATACTATTTTGAAATGCTTTTCTATTTTTTTCTAGTACATCTTCATAAATTGTTTTAAGTTCTGTTAGGATGAGGTTTGGTGGATGATTACTAGTATAGAAGTGTATCCAATGTGGAATCACACAATTTTTAGCATTAAAAGGATCTTCTGTCCCCATTAGTGCAGCCTCTGGTTTTATAGATGGGGAGACTGAGGTCCAGTGAGGTGAACCAACATGCCAGGATTATGCGTTCAGGCCAGTGGTTCTTAATGTGTGTGGTCTATGGGTCCTTCACATCAGTAAGGCCATTTCAGGGAGACTGTTAGGCAAAACTCTTTTCATGGTGTTCCAGAAACATTTTGTGTTGTTCACTGGGTTGATATGTGCACCAGTGGTGCCCAGACACTGATGGGTAAGAGGCAGGCTCCTTGGCACAAAGTGAGATGGTAGCACCAAATGTATTCTTCACCCAACACACCCGCAGTTTAAGGAAAAAAGCCATTTTATCTACTATTCTTGATGAAGCAGCAAAATGATGACTTTTAAAAAATCCTGACCCTTGAGTACACAATTTAATATTTTGTGTGACAGCATAGGCGGTAGGCATAAAGTACTTGTACATATTGAAGATCAGTGGTTTATTGAGAAAAACTTTCATGTGATAGTTTGAGTTGTAAGCTAAGGTAACCATTTTTAGTGGAACACTATTTTTGTTTGAAAGAAGGCTGGAAAAACTGTGCTTATTCAGACTTTGGTGTCTGGCAGGGTTTCTAGAAAATGGATGAAGTGAGCCTGTCACTACATGGCAAACGACTGACAATATTTGTTGCCAAAGATAACATTCAAGCTTTCTAGTAGAATTAGATTTTGGAAAAACTTATATCCCACTGTGAGCATGACAACTTCCCAGTACTTAATGATTTTTCTGATGGAATTGGTAATGATATTCACATATGTGACTTTCTGATATAAAGAAATATATCAACATTCAGAAGATTGGCAAAACCCAATTAATAATATATTCCAAATAACTAATGTTACAAAATTTGTCACAGGTAAAAGATCCAATTCCAGGTGTAAGACAGACAAATGTTAACAAAGAATGGGAAGTTTACATTCCATATTGTAGCTAACCTTTGAGAAACTAATTTCTCAAGCTTTGGTGTGGTATGAAAGAAGAAGATATACAGTTATCTGAAAAGATTACTGACATTTGATTTCCTCTCCCAGCTAAATATTTGTGGAGCTCGTTTTTTCTTCATATACTAGGTCATATTGCAGCAGGTTGAATGCAGAAGCAGCAGTGAGAACCCAGATGTCTGCTACCAAGCACTGTGAAACAGTGCTGCTACCCCACTACATATGCTTTATTTTGTAAAATTGTTTTCATAAAATTCTGTTGTTTATGTTAACATGTAATAGGTTTATTATTGTTAATTTAAAAATGAATAAATAAATATTAAAAAATTTTTTCATTTTCACTTCTAGTATGGTAAATATCCCTAGCTATAACCCACATAAACAAAACCTCTTTGGGGTCCTCAGTAATTTAGAGTGTGTGAAAGGGTCCTGAGGTCAGAGTTGAGAAATACCGGTGTAAGCGGGTCTCGCTTGGGGCATGCTACATCATCTTATACATCATACTTCCTCTATTGAACCAGTAGAGGTTTTTTTTTTTCCTTCTCCTATTTTAGCATTTTTGAAATTGGGACTCCAGTTGTTTCAGTCTGTATGTATAGCTGATGTAATAGTTCTTTAACTCTCCCAAATCTAATGATGCTATTAGTTAAAATCAGTGTTTGATTTCTAGGTGTAAGTAATTTTACTGTGAAAACAACAAAATTCTTCCCTTTTACAAAATTGAGACTAATGTTTATATCTGCAAGTAGCTAGAAGTGGAGTTTGTTTTCCAATGAATGGTTGAATAGTAGAATTAATCTCATGATTTGGGTGGTGATGGAGCACTGACCCAGGCGCCTCAAGTTCTGGACAGGAAACTGTCCCTGTACTCCTCCTGTCACCTCTCCGAGCCTCCGCTTACTCATCTGTGAAGCAAGTTGCGTGTTTCTCCACTGGGACTAACGTTAAAAACAAAAAAAGATTTAGATCCTTTCAAGTCACTGGTTTCTTAATGTTATTTAATCTCTGTGTGTGTCTGTGTGTGTGTGTGTATAAACTGGATGAACATGACATATAATTTTCACACAACCATAAAACCAAGAAGAAATTATAAACCAATAAAAATGTAAATTTTCACCATCAGTGTGAGACACTGTCTAAATCGTAGGCAGTAGGGGCGTGGACACGTGGCGTGTTACAGGGTCTTTATATTTGGACCCAGTTTTGCTGCCCATGTGCACTCTGATACTCTGTTCTTGCAGCTCAACAATTGCAAGAAAACCTTAACTTCAAGATCATCATGATGTCACTTGGCGTTCCTTTGTTGAGAACACGTTGTTTACTTTTTAAAATGAGTTCTGTTCTTTTCTCATTCGCCTGGTAATCAGATCTAGGACACCTTCCTGAACTTGACTGTGGCCACCACTGTAACCGTGGGGTCTGAAACTGCACGGGAGTGCTCAGTTACAGGATGGTGCAAATGAAAGATCCAGACTGTCCTTATATTCATTTCTTTTATCGCTATCACTAAAATGAAAACAAGAAGTGGAATGAATGTGTGAGCAACTCGTAGGAAGGGCTGCCTGGTAGCACGTCTCCTGGGACATCCTTTACAGTGTGTTTGATGTAGATGCTGCCTGGGCGCTGTGCCCCAGCATCTCCCCAGAAGGTGCAACCCAAGGGTCTGCAGTCCTGCTGTAACCCCCGTGGCCTCGAATCCTCTTTCTTTCCCTGCGTCTAGGATTTTGAGAGTTACAGATACAAAGAGGTAAAGTGCTAATTATTTGTGTCTGTTTCAGACTAACAGATTAACACAGTGATCATGTCCCTTCAGAAGATGATGATCCTAATTATTCATCTAATCTGAATCATGTCTGCAATGTGTTTCTCTTGGGGAAATTTTCAGAAACAAGTTGAGTAAGCTGTTTTATTGTGTCCAAGTGAATTTGGTGAAATTTATAGTCCCTGAATTTATTTGGGGGTTGAAATGGACTTTCATGTGGTTATTTTATTATTGTGGGTACTGCTTTTAGTCATTACCTCTGTACCATTTTTAAAGGCCTTTTGTGAACTAATAGTGCTTCTTTTAGACTTAACACACACACACACACACACACACACACACACACAGAAATTGAGGTATACAGAATTCCTTAACAACTAAGTAATCAGCGACCCTGTAATTGGAAAGCAACAGAGCCCATATCTAAGGAGCATTATTGTAATTTCCCAGAAGTATTTTATTCTTCCTCCTCCCCATTTTATTGCTTTTCTGCTTACATGTTTGATTTTTGAATCTGGGAACAATTTTGTTAATTGGGAGGGAACTTTTTTATGGTAAGAGCATTGTACTATTAACACACATAGTTCCTTAGATGTATATTTTTGTGAACTTGTTTTGAGAGTGACTGTATAGTTCTTTGTTGTGTTTTATTTTTATTTTTTTGGTGCAAATTATAAGCAGCAAGAGCTGTCACAAGTTTTTACACACACTTTTTACACGCTGAAAATTGAAAATTATTCTTTCCCATAATTTTCACGTATGTGTTTCTCTCAGCAAGTTAAGATAACTACCAACAATATTAAATGTTCAGTATATTTTTTTCTCTGGTAGTGTTATTCAGGCTCTTTCTTGGTTATCAAATCCTTTATTGGAAGCAAATGTTAAATGCAATATTATTATGATTCATATGCTTCTGTTTTCTCTGGTTGTTTCTAATTTGCTTTAACATATTGGATTGACAGTGGTTTAAATATAACCTTCAATGTATGTAAATAGTCTATCTTTAGTTTCATATCCTCAAGGATCTCCGTAGCCACACCACTGAGCAAATGCATCAATATTCCAAAAACGTTTCTCATGGTAAATGATGAGTTTACTCCTTCACCGCTAAAGCTGCTATGTTAGAGGCTTTTTATAAATATTTAACTTGTATCCTAGTTTTTGAAAACAGATTACTCTAAGCGTAATATCATCTAAAATTTTTGTCTTATGTTTATTATGCTTTTCACTCTGTTGATGTGTGGGGCTTTTGGTTCTGATTCTCAGTGCTACAGACTCATGTGCCTTTATTCTTCTCTCTGGTTTTGTAGTTCTGTTTCTTTTCTGTAACGGTGATCACATCTGCTAGGATGTTCTCAGTGCTACCATTACAAATTTTAGCCTGGGTTTGTTGTTGATTTTGTTAGAGAAATTGCAAGCACACCGCTCTTTCATTGGAATACAGTTGCTAAAACACCATCTTTTATGTAATTGTGTATGTGAGTATATGGCAGACACTACCTGCGTATTGGTGTACTACTTTTAAGATTTCCGTTTTCTCAAGGATAAGAAACATGTCTGTGCTCTGTACTTTCTGATAATACTTTATTGAACAAACGCAATATTTTATTTAACAGATTTCTTTAATAGCCGAGCCAAACCAATATCAGGATTATAAGAACAGCAGTGGTGATTATTGTCACTCTCTATCGAGTGCACACCATGTGTCAGACATTGTCTTACGCACTTTAGCTCATTCAGTCCTCCTGGTACCCTTAGGAGAGAAGTACTGTTTTATTGCTGTTTGTGTAGGAAGGGACCACAGGCAGAGGGCAGGGAGGCCACTTGCCCAGAGCCACACAGGTAACCAGTGTGAAGTGCAGATACCAGCCCGGCCTTCTCACTCCAGGTATCCTGCAGGTACCGTATTTCTTTCTCAGTGAAGTGTTTAAAGGGACTAAGGGAATTTCTATTTAGGAGGCTGGCCCACTGTCACCTTAAAGTGTTATTCTATTCTTTAATCTTTTGATTTAACTACCTTTACCCTAACATGTAGTTTTCAGACGTTAGGTTATCTTTAATAACGCTGTTTTGTGTTGTAGATATGCCTCTTCACGTCCGACGAAGCAGTGACCCAGCCTTAATTGGCCTCTCCACGTCTGTCAGTGATAATAACTTCTCCTCTGAAGAACCTTCACGGAAAAACCCCACACGCTGGTCGACAACCGCTGGCTTCCTCAAACAAAACACCGCCGGCAGCCCTGCAGCCTGTGACAGGAAGGTAACTGCTTCTAGATCGTGTCCTCTTTCTATCAGTGATGGGAGTCAGCCGTGGACCAGGCCTTTGCTTCCATGGCGTCCCTGCTACATCCTCTGTGACCTTCACACCAAAGTTCAGATAACTTCTTCTTTTGTATTGCCCTTGAGTTTTCTGATCAAATCCTTGCTATATATTGTGTATCTATTTATGTATCCATTTTTGGAATGGATAATATATATGTTCCTATGATGAAGAATGAAACCTTTTAACGTGAAGTATGTACACCTAAGGTCCCTCTCCTACCTCCTGACCTGTCTGCTCATCACCCCATGTCTCTTCCTGGGCAGCCCCATTATGAGCTTTTTGCATGTCCTTACAAGGATCTTTTGCGCATGTATAAGCACATATTCATGTTGGCCCCTGAGGTACATTAAAGAAATCACAGCATGTGAGCCATTAAGGATGAAAGTGGGCGCCATCCATGGTCATTTGCTCTCTCTACTCAATTGAAACGAAATGGAAGTGTACTGTCTAGTCTTAATAATATTCTCTTCTTTGACCAAATTTAATTTGTCCATGACCTAATTTATTTAGTCTAAATAAATAAGCTTTATTTTAGTCTATTTAGTCTACTTTTTTTCCAATTTGTGTTAATGCTCCTTGTCATATATTCCTACAGAAGCCGTACCATCCCATTCTGTTATACCTCTAACCTTTTACCCAATGAGCTTTAAGCTCTGCTTGTCATTTTCACTGCTGAATCTATAAAATAGATTCTCAGCAAACATCTGTTGAATGAATTAATACACATTTTTCAGTGCAGCCAGTAATTGAGCACCATACATATCGAGAAGTGTGGAAATATATTAATCACATATTAATAGTAAAAATCAATGTAGTTTGATATTTGCTTGATTTATCCTTTGCATCTGTGTCAAAATACCTGTTTTAAATATTTCTTTTATCTTGGTTTCACATTTCAACAAACTCTTCTTCGTACCAGTTCAAATAAAGAAAAAAAAAAAAAAAGAAGGGAATATGTAAGTTTAAACTGAGAAGAATCTACCAAGAAAATACAGTGTACTATAGTCTGATTTTTTGGATGAGGGGTTTAACTCTTCTGTTATATTTTATTAGATATGTGATGAGTTTCTTCTCATTGAGATTAGCCTGAAAATTTAGAATGCTTTATCATGCAGTAGACTATTCAAAGAATCTGGTTTCTGAATAGGCCTCGTGACCTTTAATTTGTGTTCGGAATAGACCTGATTTCCATGGATATTCACAAATATATAACAAGTCAAGTTGGTAGTTTAAAAAAATTTATTACTTAAGAAAAAGGTT